>NW_027266674.1:0-68066 GCF_046630445.1 Rutidosis leptorrhynchoides
GTTATTGTTCGCTGCCATATTGTGCTGCTGTTCGCTGCTATTTGCTGCTGTTCGCTGCCGTATTGTGGGGTTGGCTGCTGCTGTTCGCTACTATATTGTGGGGTTGGCTGCTGCTGTTTGCTGTTGTATTGTGGGGTTGGTTGCTGCTGGTCGCTGCCATATTGTTGTATTGCTGTTGTTCGTTGCTATATTACTGCTGTTCATAACAGCTCGCTGCCGTCTGCTGCTGCTTGCTGTCATTTATTATTATTCGTTGTTGTCCGTCACTATTTTGCTGCTGTCTACTGCTACTTACCGCTTCCTGCAATGTGTTTCCGGTTGGTATTCAATCTCCCTTAGTTAACTTTAAGTAAGAAACCTTATAGCAATTGATAATAACATGTTTATTTTTATTTTTTGTAGAATGTTTTCAAATTTAAACATGGCTAGTAGTACTTCAAGCACACAACAACCTACCTCTAGCAATGAAGTTGTAAAACAACCATTATGGAGGTATGTTACTAAGTTAATTAATCATACTGATGCGGGGGAAAATTTGTCTTGGAGATGCAACTTTTGTCATAAAGATTATAAGAGTTCATACACGAGAGTGAGGGGCCATTTGATGATGATAAGTGGAAAATGAATTGGAAAGTGCACAAAACTAGAAAAAGAAGATCTTTTGGAGATGGAAAAATTAGAGGAAGAGGTCAATACTCAATTAATGAGTATAGAAACTAGAAATGTACATTTGCCTCTTGCTAGTTATTCACTTAATTGTGGTAGTGGTGATGGAATGGATTTATCATAGAACTCCAAAAAAAAAAAGGAAAGGTGGAAGTGGGAGAGGAAAATCACTTGAAAATGCATTTAATATGACTCAACGGGAACGTCTAGATTGTGAGATTGCTAGGATGTTTTATTCGGTGGGCTTGCCGTTTAACCTAGCAAGAAATCCTTATTTTCAATCCGCTTTCACTTATGCTGCTAATCATAATATTGTGGGTTATGTACCACCGAAATATAATTTGTTGAGGATCACTTTATTGCAAAAAGAGAATGCAAATATTGATAGGTTGTGTACACCTATCAAAATCATGTGGAAGGAGAAGGGTGTAAGTATTGTGAGTGATTGATGGAGCGACTCACAAAGAAGACCGCTTATTAATTTCATGGCGGTATCGGATGGAGAACCGATGTTTATAAAATCGGTTGATTGCTCAGGAGAAACAAAAGATATGCATTTCATTTTTAACTTGCTGAAAGGAGTTATCAATGAAATTGGGCATGAGAATGTGGTCCAAGTAATTACGGATAATGCTTCAAATTGTAAGGGCGCGGGACAACTCATTGAGCAAGAATTTCTATCCGCACACTCTTAATCTAACTTTGAAGAACATTTGTGCTGCGAAAAATATGGAGAGCAATCAAATAGTTTATGAGGAATGTAGTTGGATTTCAGATATTGTTAAAGAAGTTGTGCAAATCAAACATTTCATCATGAACCATTCTATGAGATTAGCAATATATCATGAGTTTGTTAGCTTGAAGTTGCTTTCTATAGTGGATACACGTTTTGCTTCGATGATTGTGATGCTTAGGAGATTCAAGTTGATAAAAAGTGGTCTTCAAAACATGGTGATTTGTGACAAATGGAATATCTATCGAGATGTTAATCAAGAGAAAGCTAAGTTTGTCAAGGAGAAAGTGTTGGATGATTTTTGGTGGGATTTGATTGATTATATACTTTCATTCACGGCTCCTATTTATGATATGCTTAGAATTTGTGACACCGATAAACCTTGTCTTCACTTAGTTTATGATATGTGGGGTTCGATGATCGAAAAAGTGAAGAAAGTTATATATGCACATGAAGTGAAGAGGCTAGATGAGAAATCCACATTTTATGAGGTAATTCACACAATTCTTGTTGATCGTTGGACAAAGA
Organism: Rutidosis leptorrhynchoides; assembly: GCF_046630445.1. Taxonomy (NCBI): domain Eukaryota; kingdom Viridiplantae; phylum Streptophyta; class Magnoliopsida; order Asterales; family Asteraceae; genus Rutidosis; species Rutidosis leptorrhynchoides. The sequence goes on from NW_027266674.1 coordinate 1,928, forward strand.
ACAACACTCCACTTCATTGCTTGACACATATCTTAAATCCCAGGTAAGTTCTAAAATTGTATGAAATTATTATTTTAGTAGTTATTCTTTCTTTAACATGATAATATAATGCTCATTTTATTTATTATTGTTTTCTAATTTTATTTTATTTTATTAAATAAATGTACTATAGTGATCAATGGCTTGATGAAGATCCTACTCTAATTTCTCCATACAAGAATAAGGAGATCAACCAAGAAAGACTGAAATGCTTCAAGAAATACTTTCCTAACTTGAATGAGCGCGATAATGTGAATTTGGAGTACGTGGATTTTGCGAGTAAAAATGAGGATTTTAGAGATTTTGATTCCATTCAAAATCGATATTCTATGGATCCTAAGGCTTGGTGGGTTGATCATGGTGCATGTGCACCGATGCTTCAAAATATAGCCTTAAAGCTTCTTGCACAACCTTCTTTTTCATCATGTGCTAAGAGAAATTGGACTACTTACTCATTTGTGCATTCGGTGAGAAGAAATAAGATGACCCCAAAACACGCAAAAGATTTGGTTTTTATTCATAGCAATTTTTGTCTTATATCAAGAAAAAGCCCACAATATGCAGAAGGAGAGACTAAAATGTGGGATATTGGCGGAGATGCATTTGACTTGTTTGAAGATATTGGAGTGCTTGAAGTTGCAAATCTTTCACTTGATGAGCCGGAGATGGAGTCTGGTTTTTTTTTTCAGAAGAAGTGGATAATATGGATGAAAGACTTTTTGTTATATTACTTGATGGAACGTTGATTGTTTTTTTGCCTATTGTTAAATTTAAATTTAATAGTGGAATGTGGATTTCTTGTTTTTTCCTTTAAGTTTTATGGATTATTACAATGAAATGTAGTTGAATTTGTCAAATTAAAAAAATGAATGATATTAACAAATGTAGGATTAATGTTTTTATTATAGATTAATTATAAGCTCTTATTATTATTATTATTATTATTATTATTATTATTATTATTATTATTATTATTATTTAGTTATTTATTCATTTATATATAAAAATATTTATTTAATATTTAACGTGTTAGAACGTGTCGGAATTCTCTACTTTTTGAGAAATGACGTGTCACGTGTCGTGTGTTGCGTGTCGGTGCTACCTAGCCAGCAGCACGCTCGAAGAAGCCCATGCCTCCACCGAGTTCCTCAACTGCTGCCACATCCGAGCTTTCTCCAAGCTTGATCAAGCAAAGAAACGTTTCCCCAGCCATGTTGACTCCCCTGCCAGCGAACCCACCATCGTCTATCTCCTTCCACCGAGCAGACCAACATCTTCCACTCACTCTCTCTCTTTGCCAGCGCCATTGATTGAGGCTAGCAGTCCATCGGAGACATCAACCGAAATAGCCGAGCTCCTCTCCTACGCTGCGCCCTTCATCCGCGTGTCTTTGGTCCAGCACTCAGCCCACGGTTTGGCCAGCAAATCCCACGAGCCCAACAGCCCAGCAAGCAGCCCATAGTTCGGCATCTTCAAGCCCAACTCTCCGCAAGCCCAACCCAAGTTGATTAGAAGTAGCCTGGTCCAAAGCAAGCCCACAACTTGAAGCCCAAATCAGCGAGGCCCAAGCAAGTTCAGCACATCTTCAGCCCATCTTGCGCCCACGAAGCAAGTCCACACTCGTGGGTGTCGTCACGAGCCCAAGTTTAGTCGCGGTCGCGGTGTTCCGGTCTTCGCTTTGCACAAGTGAGTTTAGTTCACTAAACCCTGCTTAGTTTGCTAATTATGGTTATGGGTTGATTAGTGTTAATGAAGTCTGATTATGGGGTTAGATTAGTTTAGATTAATTAAATTAGTGACTTAACAATGCAAGTTAGGTGGTTAGACATAACCATTAGCAAGTAGACACGCTATATTAATTATTGAATGGGTCTTGGGATTTTTTCCGGTCCGTTCCGACTTCCAATTAGGCGATACGGGCCTAAGTTGGATTTTTAGTATTTATTTAATTAATTTTTGAAATTATTTAATTAATTATTTATTTTAGTCGGTCATACAACTAGAGTCTTAATTTCCATAAGAAGAGTTTCTTTGTTTAGAAATAACTTGTCTTTATGATTGATTTGTCAATCAATTGAATCAGTCAAATCTTTATTGGTGTGAAATCTAAACCAAATCATTAGCTGTTATAGGTAATTGGTCTCGTTTTGAACTAGTCACCTTCTAAATGTGTGCTTTATTCTGAACTAGCTATGCTATGAACTTTCCAAGTTCTAGATTGGCTACATTCTAAACCTTGTCAGGATGGGAATGAGAGTAATTTTCTTAGTCTTTATCTTCAGAATAAAGTATAGAGTTTAAGTTTAAGTGTGTTTCGTTTGAACTAAACTTTATAAATAGCGCTAAAATGAGATGTTTCCATCCCTCGAGTGTATCCCCGAAACAACATTCTTCAAGACAATTATCATATTTAAGAAAATTTATTGGATAGTTTGCCAATTTCAAAATATATTATAAGTTTTCTCAACAATTGAGTAGACTAGAAAGTTCGGGTACCAAATAGCAAAGTTTAGGGGGTCTATTAGGCAATAAATCGGACAAGGTTGTTCTCAGCCTACAAAACTGTTTTCAATTGAGTCCCTAGGAAAGCCTGCAATTATCACATAGTTTCGGTGCTTATTTGCAAAAATTCCATATATGAAAGTTGTTATTAATAGAATGATCTAACTCCCTATAATATTTGGAGGGAATTTGAAATTTCTAAATATTTTTCCTGTATTTTACAAAACCAGGTCATATTTCAGGTTAAAATTGGAGCAATGTTGATTCTGGGTCAATTTTGGATCTTTCGGATCAAAACTCGGTCAAATAGTCTTAGTGACCTTTGAAATACACTTCATAAGCTTTCCAATGACACCTAAATCAAGTGAATTGGAGTTCATTTAGTGGGTCAATTGAACTAAAACTTAATTGCTCAGAATCAGTAAAAATGAACAAAGGATTCAATCATTGGCTCACAATTTGACTGTTGACTCTTCAAGGCTAATTAGCGTAAATTGCATGTGATTGTTAGATTGTACGCTTAGGGCTGATGCATGTCTCGATGGGTACTTTAGAGGGGATGATTAGGTCAGTGGTTAATGATGTTGTCCATCTCTTTATATACGCAAATAGCGGTCAATTATCATTAATCTCAATTAATGAGCCCTAGTCTATTAAGATGTGGAATGAGATAATTGAAATGCATGATCAACTCCAAAACCAATCTCAAGGCAAATCGAATGACGATTCAATGTGAACGTTGCTAATGCTTCACATTGTTTGAGTGCATGTTATGAATTGTGTGGATGAATGAATGAATGTCCAAGCTGACACTTGTCGGGACATGGGCAAAGATGGCAGTCCATAGAGACGGTGGCTAATGACGAGTCGATGGCAACGGTGAAAGACCGATGTCCGTTTTGGCCTTATCTTTGTAATATTTTGTTTATTGTTTAGTTTAGTTTATCATTCTTAGGATTAGCTTCAATTTTAATTCCCAAAAAAATTAAAAATCAACTTAGACTGAGCCTCATTTTTAAACAAATAGCTTAGGTTTAGCTCTAATCAATCAAATAGAATTAGGCTCGCCTTAGCTTTTCAATAGCAAGTTTTTGAGGGTTCATGTCCCAAGACTCAACAACAAGGCCATGTATTATTTACCCGACAGATTGCGGGACATTTAAGTTTCTCGTACTTAGGTAGCCGCTTTCAATTCATAGCGTTTTTACTTTCGGCACCACGTTTCAATAAATTGAGTGTTAATCACTTTCCTAGATTAGGAGAGGCTTAGTTTAAAATCTCAATGAACTCCCCACAAGAACATTTGCTCAGACACCTAGTGGACTAATACCTTTAGGATCATAAAAGGTAAACCAAAATTGCATAATCACCAAAAAAACCAACTAGTTAGGCACTGAGAAGACATAATTAGAAATATTAGTGTAATTAAGTCCTCAATCCTAGAAATATTTGGTAATGTAAAAAAAGACAAAATTATTCTACTTCTTGTTTGGGTTCTAGCCAACCCCCAAGCGACTCCTAGTAACTCTTGGTATCTAAAAAACTTCAAAAATAATCCCAACGTCCTATGACGTATAGGCTTGGGCCCGTGCTCATGATTGATGAATCTTTTGGATCGTCGATAAGATGATGTATTTGAGTCATTTTTTAGCTGAAGCGATTGGATTGTCTCGTGAGCAAATACCTCTAAATCTGCCCCCCAAAGGCAGTCCCTTGAGGCATAAGTCGTGACAAAATAATGAGGTCTCTTAAGAAAAAATTATCAAAAGTATTATTAAGTTATTAACAGCACGTGATAATTAATTTGTTTTTATTTTTTGTTCCCAATAACATGTTTGGAATAGAAATCTGTTTAATAATATAATTTTATTTTTCTATTTCTGGAATAAATTTTTAGTTTAGAAATAGGTTTGAAAGAAAATGAGAAGTAAAAAATTTATACTTTACTATTTTTAGAATATAAAAAAAGAAATAAAAAATTTTCCCATCGCTTTGCTACTAGCCTCCCCCTAGCACCCATTGTCCCATGTCATCTCTACTCACGCCGCCACCAATCTCTATCCTCTGTCATTGCCAGCCACCTCCTGTCGCCATTTGCTACTGACAACCTCTTGCCACCACTGCTTCTTGTCCTCCATCACCCATCCCCGTCGGCCGCTGCCTGTCATCCTTTACCGTTCCCATTGCTCGTCAGCTGTTCGAGAGAAGAAATTTTGTGTCTCTATTAAATAAATTTCTGTTTTAAAAACAAAAATTTTGTATCATTATCAAACACATACTTTTGCTTAAAAACACGTTCAGAGAATAGAAAAGTCAATTTTTGGCCAGAAATTGATTCCAACAAAATGATTATCATTTGCGCTCTAAGCCTCTCCAAGCCCAACTTCCCCAACCCAACCACTTCTTCTAGGAAGATCAAGATTAGCGCATATGAAATAATCTACAAGTGCCGAATTTTCGCAACAACGATAGTTTAATGCATAGTAGCAAGATAGTAAAACTGACTACCGAAGTTTATTTTATATAGTGTAATTTTATGAAGTGAGCATTCATTAAATTTTACCAGGAACATATGAATCATTAGTTTAGTATTTCTCCGTAAAATATTACACTGCTCATGTGAATGTTGTTATGTAGATGTGTAAATTATATTTTGTGTTGTATTGACAAAAAATGATAGCATATTGTGATTTTTGTTGATCTCTATTTATATGCCTTGTGTTGTAATATGTAATATATATTTATTATTCTAAATATGATCCCAAAATTGTATTCCTAATTAATTTCGATTTATTGCCCAATTTATCACCCACGTTTATTATGTGATATTTGCCTGTTAATATGTTACCATAACGATATTGATGGAAGTCGTCGGTAACATAAGAAACGGAATAAAACGGCTGGTTGTCTAGTTCAAACCCTATCACTACAGAAAACACACCATCAGGTTTGAGGGATATTGGCTAGTAGAACAAGATGTAGAGATCTAGTGTCTCTATATCACAAATCGATTGTGCTATGTGGATCCGTCCAAGGTTTTGAGGTTTTCCGCCTTTGTAGATTTTCATCAATTGCCAAAGGTATGTTGATCTTTACATTTCCACAAATCGATCCCAACTTTTGAACGGATTTATCCGTGATTGATAAATCAGGATCGTCAAGTTTTAGTTTATATTTAGTCTAACACCTTGGTCACACTTGTATCTGGATTAGTGCTATTATATATTTTATAGGATCTTTTCCGATTGGTTTTGGGACCTATATAGAAGCCACGGAATGTCACCAGGTTGTAATCTTATAGAAAGATTCTTGTGTTTGTAAACAGATATTGCTTCTTTCTCACTTATACTCTTATTATATCTTTAATTTTAAATGCATAAAAGATTTTTTAGAATTAATGTATTCATTCATGTCTTTCTCTTGCTAGTGTCCAAACGACATAATAATTCTATCTTGGTTTCTTTTAGTTTATTTCATAGTTGTCTAATGGGCCATATTTTCCTATAACTCTGGTTCAAGAAAACTCCATCCAGCCACACGCTTGATTGGTGATTGCAAATATGGACATCACTCTCATGAATTTTGATCCCACCACAGCAAGCATGACTCAACGCGTAGTATATAGCCATACTAGACATATAGTATTGCAATCAAATCCATTTACAAGAAACATAAGAATTAGCACTTTTCAGTTTGCAAGAAGATATCATCTAACAGCAAGCACTGAACATTTAAGCATTTCTTGGTCCACAGTTTCACAATCCACCACCAATTCCAGATTTTTAAGTGCATGGAGGTTCTGAGATATCAATTGAAGATTGGCTTGGCAAAACTTGAACAATATTTGTTCTTGTTTGAGTATTGGAGAATTCTGCCACGCTCTTTTCTGAGCGATCGAGCACAATTATGTGCAAGAATGTTCACATTGGAAGAGATCAAGCGCTTTGGAGTCCACTACTCATTAATTCACGAAGGAATTCCTCCTGTCCATCATCAATTCCTTTGACAAAACAAATCGAGAGGTTAACACATGGAAATGAGCTAAAGCACAAAGGATGGAAAGCTCCCTAGCTTCGGCTTTGTGGCATCAAGACTGACTTTGATATGGAGGGAGCGATGAGATTTAGAGGAATGAAGAAATTATTCTCTCTCTTTGAGCGCTAATTGAAGAAGTGAAGAAGCAAGCCATAACTACTTCTAATTTCCCCCAATCTTCGGAGAATGGAATGTCGATGTTTTCAGTGGAATTATTCCATGTTAGCAACTGATGTAGACATAGTGTTGACGTGGAACTACCATGTTAGAATACTTATAGTGGTTGTTGACATCCAAAAAATACCCCTGCTGTCATATGCTGATCACGAGGGATAAAACATTTGAAATTAGCCTCACGACCACATATGTGCCATGATTTACGTCAACCAGTCCCTACTGGTCATAAAAACGAAGGATGGGCAAGAATTTCAAGAGCCCTTGGGTTAGATTTCGATGGACCTACTAGTGGAGACACATGACTTGATAACAAAGCAATTGTTATCATGTGTCTAAACCAAGAGACATTATTGAAGACATAATATTGACAGCTAAGTGTCGGCTAGAATGGTCGATACTTAAAAGGGTGCCAAAATCAAAAGAACGGTTAACACTTACTGGACTAGTCATAAGAACATCGTCGAACGGGTTAGAAAGTAACCAAATGCAAATAAGGCGATTCAATATAGAAAGTCGAGCGACTTTTAAGGAGGAAGCAACCGACCACTGATGGTAATCAAGTTGGCCTATAAATATCGTGGGCACTCCAACGGAGAAGCCTCCTCTTCCCCTCGAATAATATGCAAAAATACTTTATCTTACTCTTTATCTTAGATTAGTCTAGTTTAGCTATAGCTTAAGATTCTTGTCATAGATTCAGTTCTTGCAAATGTCTATATCCCAAGTAATATTGTCGATTAGATTTCGGCGCTATTATACTATCTAGTGTTATCAATTAAATTCTGATGTTGTATCCTCATACCCATCTAAGAATAGTGTTAACTAGATGTTGTTGTCATTGTCTAACGTCGTCAATTAGATTCCGATATTGTATTTTCATACCCATCTAGGAGCAGTGTTTTCTAAGTATTGTTGTCATTATCTAGAGTCGTCGATTAAATTTCGATGTTATGTTCTTGTATCCATCAAAAAGTAGTTCTCACTAGGTGTTACTATCACTATCCAGTATCCTTGATTAGATTCCAACATTGTGTCCTCATATCCATCCATGTGCAATGTATACTAAGTGTTATTCTCATGGTCTAGTGTCATTGATTGGGTTCCAACATTGTGTTCTCGAACTTATTTGAAAGCATTGTTTTCCAAGTGCTATTGTTAATACTCACAGTTGTCAAATCAACCTCCATATTGTACAAACCCCTTTAATTTTAATGGGCTTTCATTAATATGTTGAAGTGAGTTTAAATCAAACCGTTGATTGGATTTCGACATTGATTATCATTAATTTTGAACTCATGTTAGGCGTGTTAAGCAACTTCATTAGAATATTATATATATAATTGTTTATATATATATATATAGATATATATATATATATATATATATATATATTTGTTTGCATTTGACCCGCTTTGTCCAATATTAACACAGAACCCGAGTCTCCTTTAATAAAAATCAAAGTATAACACTTGATAAAAGATACTTCGTTGCGTGATCCAAAACTAATGAAATAGTAGTTTTTTGGGCGTAAGCTTAATGGGGGTACATTTAGGACTAGAAGGAAAATTAAGAATTTTTTTTTAAAGGGTTAATACTATGAAAAACCTCATATTAGTACAATTGTTACAAATTTATCCCAATTAATTTATTAACCACCAAAAACTCAAACCAGTATACCTTTGATAAATTTACCCAAAACTAGTATATTTGTAATAAATTTACTTTTTGTTAGTTTTTATTGAATTTTACTATTAAATTACTGAGTTGAATGACATGTAATAGTTGTCTAGTGTACCGGTTTTTTATTTTACACTTTATTTGTCATAGTTATGCCCATTTTGTGGTTTTTAAGAGTAATAATCTAAGTTAAAGGAGGGTATATTTGTCACAAATATATTGGTTTTGAGTTTTTGACAATCAAAAAATTAATTTATGATAAATTTGTCACAAGTGCATCAATTTTTGGTTTTTTTGTGATTATTTGGGGTGAATTTATTATACATGTACTAGTTTAGGGTTTTTGATAATAAAAAAAAATTAGTTTAAGATAAATTTGTCACGAATATACCAATTTAGGGTATTTCATAGTATTAACCATTTTTTTAAATAAGAAAAAGTTTAGGCAAATTTGAGACTGAACCTAAAGTTTGTGGTTTTTTTTTAAGGAATTAAGTAAAAAAGTCACACTAATAATTTCTAAACTTTTTATCCAACATACAGTATTATTCTTGAACTTTTAATCCGTTCAGTATTGTATTTAAACTATTCATAAATATTCAATTTAGTTTGCAAATTTTAAATTTGGTCAACCTAGTCCTCAAGATATTAATTTTGTTCAATCTATTTCCTTGACTTTTAAAATAAAGTCAAATTAGTTTTTTAATACTATTTACAAGTTTACATAATGATATCATTGCTCAAATTTTATAATATGTTTTATTTCAATTGATTTCCTAAATCAACCAAAAAAAAATACTATTTTTTATTACATTTTTACCCTTTTCATCTTCATGAATTTTATGATTGTTTCATTTAAGTATATTTTGGTTTATGGCCTCTGTAATAGTAAAGATAAAACACCACCCGCTGCGGTGGCGTTGTTGGCTTGAGCTTTGTACCTCCCACAAAAGGTGCCAAGTTCGAATCTTAGTGGCGTTACTTGGTGACTTAACTACTGAGTGTGGTGGCTAGCTTGCGTCAACCCCAAGTTCTTCCCGCCGACTGTCAGCTTTCGGGGTTTCCTGGTCATATATATATATATATAAACTTCATTTAGAATTGCCTCAAGTTGACATTCCTTTATTTTTGGAATAACTATTTTTCATAAGGATATCAAAAAATGATATTAATTTATTTATAGATACCCATAATTATATTAATCTAATCTAGTCTCGACTTTTTTATATAAATAACTTTTTAAGTTTTTAAAATTCATGTTTTCTTATTAAATTTAGTTAAATTTGTAAATTAAGAAAGCAGGTGTAAAACATTTTCCACAGACATGAAATTTTTCGCAAAATAAATATACTCTAATATTATCTCATCTTTCTTGGTGAAAGAACACCTAGGAACATCATTTGGATGATCCACAGTCGCTACAATCATTTGGATGATCCACAGTCGCTACAATCCTTTAATTTTTTTATTTTTTATTTTTTTGTCAAGGCACTCTTTTACATTGATTACCCTATGAAGAGGTCAACATGTTCTCTACTCTCCAAACGTGTAATGAATTTTAGTCAATTTCCCAGAAATGGAACTATCATTTAATCAATTAACTAGAAGATCCGGAGAAAGAAAACAGAATTTTAGTGTTGACATAATTATAGTTCATATAAGACAGTACAAACATCAATATTTCAAATTAGGCATTTAGCTATATTACTTTGAGGTAAATATGTGGACAAAATTTAAGCACAATCTATGTCATTTACATGCTCATCTCAAATTCTGTCCTCGTCAATTAAAGTATTTGCATCATATCCGAATACCTGAAGTAGGGATGAGCATGGTCCGAGTTGGTCCGAGCCACCCCCTAACCCTAGGACCAACCCGTACAGTGTCGATCCTCAATTTTTAGGATCGAGGACCGGCCCTATTGAGCTTGGGACCAAGGACCGGACCGACCGAACCCAATGGGTTCGGTCTGATTCCAGGGTCAACCTGGGACCGATCGATAATTTTTTTCGTCTTAATTTTTATACTCCCTAAAAAAGCAAACCCACAAATTCAAATTACACATCCATCGACAATGCGGCATTATGCAACTAAAACTATAAATACCAATACATATTTAGCAAATTTAAGATGACACAATAATAGAAATTTCATACCTGCTAACCGCTCATCGAGATATGGGACAAGATGGAAAGTTCTTGTAATTATATATTTTTAATATTCATAACACCATATGCAAAAGCGTTTTCCTGCATTTGATCATGTAGAGTCTACTCAACCAAAAATGAATTTCACACCACTTGACTAGCATTTGATCATATAGAGTCCACTCAACCAAAAAATGAGCTTCACACCACTTGACTAGCAAATCACCGTAACAACTGCACTACTACTCTACTCTTCAAAAACTTCTACCATTTGACACAAATTGAAAAGCAAAGTGCAGGTGAAAATCATTAGTAAAATACAACTAAACCATAAAAAGTTCAAAATACTTAATATAAACCATGAATATATAACTTCACATATTGTTAATTCACTTGAACTTCTAAACACCCGAAAACAAAACAAACGACACATAATTAATACTCAACAAAAGTTTTAAATTGAAATTACTATTAGTGCTATTGATAGAACATGTCAATATAATATAATATAACAAACATTTTACTTAGGTTTGAATATATAAAAGAATTATATATAATATACAGGGTTAGTCCAGGGTTGGACCGACCCAAAACTCTTAGGACCGAGGACCAACCCGCACAGTGTTGGTCCTGGAATTTCATGACCAAGGACCGACCCAGTCCCCTTGGGAACCGGACCAGGACCGGCAGGGTTGGGCCGGTCCAGGGTCGGTCCAGGGTCGACCCTAGACTGCTGCTCACCCCTAACCTGAAGACGGGCATTATTCCGCATCCAATGGTGCTCCTACATTTCTCTCCTCCCTTAGGATGAAAAATATGTCAGGTTCCTCTTAAATGGGGTCTTCCCGAGGGAAGCAGATTTAGCGGATTGTCAAATAGGAACTAGCATCACCACAAATTTCGCTCGGCACGGGGTTCTTCTAAATTTTTATCGCGCGCGACATTAGGAAAATCAAATTCGTTGATTTTAAAGATGATATACTATCCTCCAAAGGACTTGTCATTAAGTTATGAAGATCGACTAAAAATTAAATAAAACGCAGGAGAACATTTCACTTACTATGAACTAGAAATCAAGGGTCAAGAACATGATTGTACTAATGTCTAATTAACGCCCTTTCGATCTTTAAACTCAATTTATTTGCTGAAAAAAGTGATTCATGCAATCCTATCAAATTATGAAATCATAAAATTCTTTCCACTAGGTGTTCACGCGCTGTTGTTTGGATTGACTGGGATAATTTCTAAAAGGTGGCCAAACCGTTGAATGAAAATCTAAGCAAATCAAAGACATTAGACACATGTAAAGATAATCAACCAAATCACAAAGAAACAAAGTACAAAAAAATATAAAGGTGAGTATGGAAGAGTAAATTCGATACGAATCGAGCAAAAAGCAGTAGACATTGTTATTAAGTTTTGAGACATAATCCCGTATTAGCTAAAAATGAAATGTCATGTCACTTGAAAGAGATGGAAGAACAATAATAGTAAAGATGGATCTTCATTTAGAATTACCTCGGGTTGACATTCATTTATTAATGGAATAATTATTTTCATAAGGATATCAAAAAATGATATTATTTAATTATGATTGTTTTAATTTTTTTATAAAAATAATTTTTTAAGCTTTTATAATTCATCCTTTCTAATTAAATTTAATTATATTTGTAATTAACAAAGCAGGTGTAAAACATTTCCCTTGGACATGAAATTTTCCGCAAAATAAATGTATTCTAATATTATCTCATCTTTCTTGGTGAAACAGGAACATCATTTTGATGGTCCACAGTTGCAGCAATTTTTTTCATTTTTTTTTTCTGGTCAAAGCACTCTTTTACAATGACTACTCTATGGAGAGGTCAACATGTTCTCTACTCTCGAAACGTGTAATGAATTTTAGTCAATTTCCCAGGAATGTAGAACCATCATTCAATGAATTAACTAGGAGATTCGGGAAAAGAAAACAGAATTTTAGTGTTGACATAATTATAGTTCATACAGACAACAAAAACATCAATATTTCATATTAGGCATTTAGCCATAATTACCTTGAGACAAATATGCAGACAAAATTTAAGCACAATCTATATTATTTACATGCTCATCTCAAATTCTGTCCTTGTCTATTAAAGTGTTTGCATCGTACCCCAAAGCTTGAAGATGAGCATTCTTCCACACCCAATGGTGCTCTTACATGTGTCTCATTCCTCAAGAAATTTTCGTGAACAAAGAAAATACCTTTTATTTATTCATTTTTATAACAAGCGATCATTTTCAAAAAAATATTTTTGGGAAAATTTCAAATAAAAGACTTAAAGTACCAACATCTTTTCAAATAAATGTCTTGAATGGACATTATTTCATGCCATTATTTTCTAAAATAATGATCTAAAGTAAACCTTGTTTCAAATAAAAATCTGAAGTAGCTATATGAATTTCAAAAAAGAGCCTCAACTCACTATTTGATAAGGGCAATTTTGTAGTTTAATTTTTTCTATTTTTTTCCATAAAACAAACGAAAAAGTTACAAAAAAGAAAAAAGAAAAAAAGAACAGAGATGGGACAGAGGGCTCCTTCCCGCCTATGGTCATAGCCCTATTGTTGGTGGGGCATCGACGATGGCCAATGGGGTCGCCAGTACCTAGGCAAGGGCTAGCAACCCTCGTCAATCAAAGACAAGCCCTTCGTCAGAGGCAGGAGGGGGCGGTGACCCTCTCTCAGAACTAAGCCCGAGGTCTGGGGGTGTTGGGCGAGGGCCGCCCAACACCTACACGAAGGTGGGTGACACTCGCCTAGGCTGGGGCGAGGGCGGGCAACCCTCGCGCAGGCACCAACCAACGCTACCACCCCACCAACAATGGGGCGACAACCACAGGCAGGAGGAGTCGCCTTTATTTTTTTTCATAGAGTTTAAGTTTTTTTTAAAATTTTTAATCTAATTTTCAGATAAAAATCTAATTTAATCTAAATTTAAATTTTATTTTGACAAATTTAAATTGTATTTGACAAAAATACCTAGTTAGACGGAATTTTTTGTTGGCCAATGAGCCGATTAGGGTAGGCCCTTATTTAAAACAAATATAATTAGCTCATGTTTTTCTTTAAAACTAATATGACCACTTCAAGCCTTTAGTTAAGAAAATGAATGTACTTTGGGCCCTTATTTGAAATTTTCCTAATATTTTTTAAATTATTCATTTTCTACGGAACAAACAGAGCCTAATTTTAATCTTAAGATCTGGCTACCTAAATGAGACATGCATTTTCATATCATTTTTATATTGGGTTATCTTGAAAGACCCCAAACTAGTATACTCGTAACAAATTTATCTCAAACTACTTTTTTAACCATTAAAGACACCAAATTAATACATCTTTAACAAATTTACCCAAAACCGATACACTAAATTACCATTTGTTAATTTTCGTTAAATTTTACTACCAAATAGCTAAATTAAATGACACGTAATAGTTGACTAGTGTTACAGTTTATGATTTTACTCTCTACCCATTATAGTTGTACTAGTTTTGTGATTTTATTGTGGTATTAATTCAATTTAAAGGATGATATAATTGTCACAAATATACTAATTTAGGGTTTTTGGTGATCAATTTAATTTGAGATAAATTTATTATAAGCATACCAATTTGGGTTTTTGTTGGTCAGTTGGAGTAAATTTATCACAAATATACTAATCCAATACTTTTTATGGTTAAAATATTAGTTTGTGTTATGAAATACATGAATAAATGAGATACGTGAATAAATATTCATTATATTCATCTTATCTAATGTACTTATTATGGTACATTTGTATTATACATTATAAATACATCTCCCTATACAATGGATGTTCATCTTCCTATCCAATACATGTATTATTCGATACATTGATATTAATGATAAGTGCATCATTGTTTTCCTATAAATAAGAGCTTAGTTTTTTGTTGTAAATATAACAGTCATAACAATGATACACTGGAAATAAAATTATCTCCTCTAACTTTCTCTACAATCTCTGATGTCTGATTTTCTCTACTTAATCTCTCTATTATCTCTATTATATATTTGCAATGCAATATTTTACAATAGTTTGAAGTAAATTTATCACATGTATATTAATTTGAAGTTTTTTAGATATTAACATTTTATCTTTCATAGCATTTATTTATTTCTTTCTTTCTTTCTTTCTTTCTTTCACTCTTTTATTTTCCTCCTTCCGTCCATCTTCTGCTCGCGCTAATCAAACGTGCGCGAACTCTAAATGTAGATCCCCAAAATATCTCTACCCGGTCGGAGATCAACAGAACTAAGCTTTAGGCCGAGAACCAATTATGCTCTGCCGTTGACCATCCCTAACCATCACTAGACCATCACCAGACCATCACCTTCGGTCGCTAGCAGATCAACGCTCACGATTACAGGATCGCAAAGATACGCAAAACATGGACAAGGAAAGAGAGACACCACAGAGAGATGGAAATATGCATGGACATCACCAGATGTCGATTAGGTCATTTTCTCGCCGGTCACCACCATTGACCGCCATAGGAGCACGCAGAATCATAGAACAGAGAAACAGAGGCTACTACGTAGGTTCAGCAATGTGCTCGGCGAATACGCAATTACGTCGGAAATCATATCTCGTAGCTAATAAAACGATTAACAACATGAAAAATAAATCAAAACATCTTCAGATTGAACAATTCCACGAACTAATTCGTGATCATATCTAAGAGGCATTTCATCAAACAGGTTCTATGCATTCGACTCGGAGGTGAATCGACGCATCAACGAACGCGGGTTTGATACTGATCTCATACTAAATCGATTTATGATGTTTGTAATCGACAAATTAATAAGAAGAAAATGTCTCGGCCCTAACTCCCTCAGAATAGACCAGAACAGAGCATTTGGTGTTACCTTGCTAAAGAAGCTAATCAGCGTCGCCTTGGATGATCAATCCGAGAAGGAAGCTTCTGCATATTTCGACGACCAAGATCAGGCCGGCGGAGGAGCTTCAAGCGAGATCTGGCCACTTCGATCTCTCAGCCACAGAACAGAGATGAGCAGAGCACGGCCGTCGCGGCCGCGGAAACGAGTGGAAGTCGCGGCAGAGGGCGACGGGAGATCACTGGAAACTGAGAAAATTCTCTACAGAGAGGTTTGGAATTCAGCTTTCGAATCTGGCTCCACGGGCTTTTGATGCTTCTGCATTTTTATGGGCTTGAGTGATGGGTGAACTGGGCTTGTCTAACCGAGAAACCCTGGCTTGGTGGCTTGAGCAGCGGGCAACCCTCTGCTAATTTACCCAGATCATAGATAAACGCATCAGTGTCTTCCTCGCAGGGTTTTCTACTTCTTCGCCGACCATCTTTGAAGGATTTCATGGATGCAAGAACTCTGTAAGCATCCCTTCGTTCTTGTTCGGCTCCCGATGCCAGATGATGCGTGCGTTTCATATGAAATTGGCTACTCGTCTCTTCTTGTTCATAGGAGATGCCCCATGATGTATGGGAAGGGTTTGAAGGATTATGTGGAACAAGTTCCAGCCTCTCGATCTGGGTCATTGTTCTCTGAAAGAACTCTGTAAGCAATCTTCTCTTTCGTTCGCCCCTTTTCGTGGACAAATACGCATGCTCGACGGTGCGCTTATGCATCTAGGGTCTCGGCTCTGGATGTCGGATGACGACCGTGTGTTTTCATATGAAATCGATTTGTGATTTGTTTGGATGGCTTGCGTGATTTAGTTATCTGTATGTGATGGGCTACCTATGAATGGTTATTTTACCCCAAACTTTTTTTTGTCAAAAAAATCAGAACTTTAACTTCAATCCTAAATTTTCCGACAGATTTTTTTTTTTTTTTTTGGGTAAAAAAATCGACTTTAGAGGATGAAAGCTACAGTTCGGATTTTCATATGAAATTGATTGCGATTTGGTTGGATGGCTCGCGTGATTTAGGTATCCGTATGTGACCGGCACGGCTTTGGTCGCACTCGTGTACCGGGATGGGATTCTGATGGCTGCTGACATGGGAGGTTAGCTTCTTTGCTTCATCGGTCTTGCGATTCCCTGATGCTGGTGCGCTTTGATTTGAACAATTTGTTGCTTTCGCTAGGGAGAAATTTTGGCTCTTTTGTCTGTGTTCGGGAATTAGATTTCTGTCAAGGCCATAGAATCATGATCGAGATGTTTGAGTCAAGTTTTGAAGAGTTTAAGATGCTAAAATTTTTGTTGCTTCACTACACCTTTTGTTCTAGCATGCTATATATATATATATGCTACGAAGCACCGACACTTTCCGAGAGCCTCTATGTCGTGTCGTGTGTCGGGTGTCGGTGTTAGTGTCGGTTCTATTTAATATATCTGCTCACTATGAACATAAGTCTTGACCAGTCATGCCAGAATGAAATATTCTACTGCTTCTGAATTTTCTTCCATTTCACTATTTCTGACTATTAAAGTTATCATTACTACATAGCTTTCGAAGTTCTTTGACTTTAGATAGTATAGTGATCTCAAAACTGGTTTCCAATTGTTGGTTGCTTACATGCTCTGGTAACATGGTTATTGAGTCCTACATTATCCTTAATTGTGAGTAAGTTAGTTTCCAGCTTATCTTGATGTTCTGATAGTGAGAAATATTTCGCAGGTTCTTATGGATCCACCTTGAGATACAAAACTATTGAGCGAATAAAGCCTGTTGGAAAACATTCTCTCCTGGGTGCGAGTGGAGAAATAAGTGATTTTCAGGAGATACTGCGTTACCTTGATGAACTGATGTATGTATCAATTGATTAAGATTACAAGCAGCGATTTCTTTTTTATTGCCGAATATTTGTTACCTTGCTTCTCTAACTTTGAGGCGGCTTCTGACTAAGACTGTTGATTTTGGGGTCTGTTGTTGCAGTCTTTACGACAATATGTGGGATGACGGGAATTCCTTGGGGCCCAAAGAGGTGCATAATTATCTGACTCAGCTTATGTATAATAGGCGCAACAAGTTCAACCCATTGTGGAACTCACTAGTTATAGGTGGTGTTAAGAATGGACAGAAATATCTTGGCATGGTAGGCCTCGACCCTTGGTGAGATTCGTTGGACTTTTCAGAATGTTGTCGAATTCTCATTCACTTGGCGTGCAATTTTATCCAGGTTAGCATGATAGGCGTGAGTTTCAAAGAAAACCATGTGGCTACTGGGTTTGGCAATCACCTTGCACGGCCAATTCTTCGTGACGAGTGGAACGAGAACTTGAGTTTTGAAGATGCTGTTAAGCTATTGGAGAAGTGCATGCGCATTCTTCTGTATCGTGATAGATCTGCAGTCAATAAGATTCAGGTTCTAGTTTTATCTGTGTTATTGTTTATGGTTTTCTTCACTTCTCGATGTTTGCATATGCAGCATACTATAAGGTTAGGATGTGATAATATCATATCAGTTGTTGGCATTTTCTTCCTCTTATTCATATAATTGCGTGATTTTGATGAACTGATGCACACTTACGCATCCTTCTTTTGTTGAGGAAAGGATGTCTTATCTGGGACTGAGGGAGAATTACAGTGTATTATCTTGTGGATAACCCAGTTGCACAACCAGCCTCCACATATAACTCTGGCCCCTTTTGGATCCACCATTGCCCAATTCATTCCTCTCTACAATTTTACTTAAGCAGGTCCAACCCACCTGTGATGCATGGTTGTTACCTGGATGTACAATGATTAGTCATGGATGACCTGCATTTGGTTCGTATCCTAAAAATTCTGGGGAGATGTTTCCAGACAGATTTGAAGTCTGGCATCGTGAGGAAGAATAATGAGGATGAATATCAAGTTGTTTCAAGATCTCTGTCCCCTAAATCTTCTTCCCTGTATGCTAGTTTTTGGATAATTAGGAATCCCCAGAGGCTAAGTAACAATTGGAACCCAGGAGATGTCATACTGTTCTTTGGCCATTTTAAAGGGATCTTAGCCTTTTATCTTGACTTTTGAGAACTGGAACTGGTAGCGCTTGAATATGTCGTTAATTGGGTCTCATCTTTTTCTTGCTTCGGAGCTGTTCTTCATATTTACTGAGATAGACGATCCATGTGATAAACTATAAACTAATAAAGTGTGCCAAGGACTGAGCATGAAGAGAAAAAGATTGGGGGGGGGGGAAGAGAGGGACAAGTCGGTTTCATTTTCCTGGAGCTGACGAGTTGCTTTCTAAATTTTGACAAATACTAATTATAGTGATTAGAGAAATTAAATCATAATTGAGAAGGTGGAGAAGGTTCTCATTGGTCATGTTCCTTATAGACAGCAATTGATCTCTGGTGCATGACTTCATTTCGCACTCTTTTGTTGTGATTGTCTCACATGTTCTTCTCTTTGTTCCCTCACATTTTACTTATATGTTGTTCTGTCTACAAGCATTGGACGTTCTTTCTTTGTAATATTGCCATTAGCTTTATTTCGAACCATCTAAATCACATGGCGCTTGACTTGCAGATTGTAAAAATCACAGAAGAAGGAACAACAAATTTTCCGCCCTACTCTTTGAAAACCTTCTGGGGCTTTGAATCATATGAAAACCCCACTGCTGGTGAAGAAGGTTTGTGGTGAACTTCGTTCTGCATATTCTTTTATTCGTTTAGACCCTGATCTTGTCATGTTAATCATGTGATGTAACCTTTAGAAAATGTGTTTTTAGATGTTTTGGAGAGGCTTCTTTGGTAAAGAAGCTGTTGATGCTTTATTCGTCTTCACTGTCGATTGCCCCTTACAGATTCGTACTTCAGTTCTTATGGATACATCATCTGACCTTTTCAGGGTCATTTTGGGGGTAAATTTTGCAGATGGGCCAATGTAGTTAGGGTAGCTTTTGGTTGGAGCAGAACTTGTGCTAGGTGAGAGAAACGGAGACATTGTTTGTGCAGAAATTGAGTAACAGTGCGTAAGGTACAGTAATCTTTATCATAGGGGGGAAAAAGAAAGAAAAGAAAGTGAGTCGGGGCTGTCTATTTCGTTAGGAACATCTTCCACGCAATTGAATCAGAGTAAGGATTTGATCCCTGGGACATGGGCCCACCCACCATGCAGCATTTGTCAACATAACATTGGAAAAACATCTTTCGTAACTTTCACCAAGTTGTCTGACGTAAAACCCTGCTCTTACCACAATTATTGGATCGTGCAGGACATCATTTGAAGATGACCAACTAGAATAAAGTTGGATGAAGTCTGATTTAGATGCAAAATACCCTTGAAGGGTATTCCCCGTTGCTGATCTTGCTGCGGTTATGTATTTCAGCATTCTATCATATCCCATGATCGGATTGCATTTTTTGTTATCGTTTATAGAATGGAGTTGAACTCAATATTTGAAACTTTATGTCGAGAACTTTGATTTTCTTGTTGTGTTCCTGCCTTGCCTGTGTATTTCAGCGTTCTCTCTCATTCAAGCAAGTTTCGGATTGCTTTTCTGTTCGGCTTCGCCTATGGTTTATCGCAGCTTTACTGCTACTGCTCGTTAAAATGCGCCTGTTGTGTTTCTGCTTCGCCCATGTATTTCAGCATTCTCTCACATGATCACATTCAAGCAGGTTTGCATTGTTTTTCTGTTAGCATGTATAGAGTGGAGCGTGACACAATTAGAGATGTCAAAATGGGTTTTAAACCCACATATAACTCATTTAAATTATAAATGGGTCATATATAAATCACTTACATTTTGAAGAGACTACTTAAATGAATTTAAAAATTGAAAGGTTAAAATAAATGGGTTTTAAATAAGTTGGACTTAGAATTCATTTCCAATCCAAGCCTCATACTCTTTCTTTTCCTCTTTAATTTCATAAAAATATTTTTTTATTAAAATCAAAATTATAATTTTTTTTTCTTTTTTCCTTTCCTTTTTTTTTTCCTTTCTTCTTCCTCCGTCTTAGGTTGTATATGTGTGGATCATGAACTTGAAATATATATATATATATATATATATATATATATATATATGTGTGTGTGTGTGTGTGTGTGTGTGTGTGTGGCAAAAAGAGATCCGTATAGCAATCTCAGGGACTCGAATTGGATCTACCATCACCATCTCATACATAATATTGTATTCTTCTTTTGTCGTTGGAGAGAGGAATTAGAGAGGTTAAAAGGAGCATGCATGTGAGAACGAAGGAAAGAACCTATGATGGCTTTGCATACTCTTAAGCTCTCTCCATTGCCAATTGGCCAGAAAAACAATGAGCATGATTTCAGCAACTACAACAAAAGGCCCAAAAATATACAAACGAAAAAGGAGGGGCCCGAGCTAAATCAGGCGTGTTCTGTATGTCTCAAAAGGACCGGACGTCCGAGCTAAACTGGACGTGGTGCGATCCTATATAACGTATAAATTTGCCATATTGTTCTTAGAAATAATTATAGAAAGAAGGCTAGTTTGGTGTTTTCGGCTCACCAGGCACCGCACGGGCTATTTCACGATCAATGAACTGTCGAGTCTGTGACACTAGTGACATGATCCGTGAATCCTCCCATACCCAGGTACCCTTCGGAGTGAAGCTTGTGGTTATCAAGTGAAGAGTGAAGACGCAGAGAGGATGAACACAACTGGTCCGTGGGAATGGTGTCAGGACAGTTAATGCTAGGAGTTCTAGGACGGATACAAGGAGTATATTGTTTAGGAGCTCTGAAGGCAGGGTTGGTCTCCCGTACACAAACTAGTCGAGAGCTGATGCCGCTCTCCTGATGAAGCCAGGACAAATCGAAACTAGTTGTTGAGTCTAACGAGGGATGCTGTCTTGCTCGATGGACTAGAAGCTTGAGTAAAGCTGAGCGTGATACGATCTCGTATAAAATGGTTATTCGTCGTATTGTTCACTAAAACAACTATAAAAGGAAGGCTGGCCTAGCGAATTCTGCTTGCTAAGCGCCACATGGATTGATCTCAGGCCAAGGAAACTATTGACCCGTGACACTAGCATGTCTGCTGTGAGTTTGGGCTAGTATTGCATATGGGTTAGTCAATAGATCACTTGAAACGTGGTCATTATTCGCCGCATGAGGAGTTTGAGGTCATTGCAAGCAAGGCACAATGTGAAGCATTTATATTAATCGGCATGACGGGCATTCCTGGCTTGATTAATTGGCTCGAGAGACAATCCAGTTGGAGGAGAGGTCATGGTTTCCTACACTATTATTTCAATCTCCCATGGTTTCATACACTATTGTTTCAATCTCGCTCTTCTTCTGCAATTAATTTCAAGAGTTTGGTGGGGGTTGATGCTATTGTTCTGCTCTAGTTTTGCTTTTCAGTTTCATGAGATCTTCTCAATGTCAACAAATAACAGGGTATGCAATAGTTTTGCTTTTCAGTTTCATGAGATCTTCTCAATGTCAACAAAAAACAGGGTATGCAATAGTTTTCTTTTCAGTTTCATGAGATCTTCTCAATGTCAACAAATAACAGGGTATGCAATTTTTATGAAGTGCTTCAACTAAATCAGTCAGTCGACTCAGTCTATGATCAGGACATATTCCTCTTCTCTCATCAATCAAGAGATTTGCCCGAGAAAATCAAAGTTCTCGATATCAAGTTCCAGATAAGGTGTCATGCTCCGGACTGCAAAAGTCGACGGAAAAGCAACCTGAACCCGCTCAGATGTGAGAGGGGGCCGAAATCCGTAGGCAGAGCGGAAGCACATGAAACATTTCATATGAGCAGCACTATCAACGAGCTGCCATACAACCTAAAACGTTCTCGACTATGAATACGACGCATGACCTTAGGTCCCAGGATCGAAACCCGGCTTTGATAGAAGGGTAGTTTCCGACAAGTCACCATCCCCTTTTTTTTCTTTATATTTCCTCTCTCTCGCGTGCCTATGTTTTGCCTATGTTTTGGAGGTGAGAGCCTCTGGAGGTAGCTGCTACGTCATCATCAGCAACAAGTCTGAAATCACTTGTCACTGCCCAAGTTTCATGGCAGAAATTGGCATTTGAACTTGGGAGGATTTGTTGTTGGTCTCGTCTCATCCCGCGAAAATGCGTGGTGAAGCAGCACTAGATTGAATTCCGACGTAACCAGACCCGAGTTAACTCCACACCCGATACGCACCGACCAAGCATTCGTGGATGAATGTCCCTCTGTCTGGCTTCAAATGCTTTTAAATTTCAAAGTCCGCAAGATGATTCGAGGAATGATGCCTGCTGTGATCTGTGTTTCCTATCTCGCTACGGACATTGTCCAGCAGCTGGGCTGATCAGTTTCAGACGTGTGGATCGTTCCCTAACGGGCACAAACCAAGAATAAGAGAAGAGATTACTATTGGAATTCCTTATATTCAAAGCCCTTTTTATACGTGTATTTAAGATCATGTGAACCTATCACATATGATGAGCACTCACATCGGTGTCAATTTTTAGAGTGTCGACAGATTATTCATTTGTTCAAGTCCGGCTTGCAAGATTCATAAGAGGTCAAGACGTATAAGAGAATGCAATCTATTTTTCTTTCCTTCTGATTCTGTCGATCAAAGAGACATCCAAAACCACCAGATTCGGTGCTGGCTTCTCATTGCATATAAACATTACATATTACACTTGGATTGACATCCCACAGAAACCCGGGATTTGCTCTCCAAATTAACTCCCATATACCGATGTAAAAAACGGCGCTACCCCGATGGTCTTCGTCCTCAGGATCTTTCTCGCAAGTATTCCCCACTTGGTCTTGTCCTTCTTGTTCTGTTGGTTGATCCTGTCCTTGAAGTTCCTACAAAATGGAAAAAAAACTTCTATTTAGTAAAGACTTTGATTGACATTACAATGTTTTCAATTAGATCGAAAACATGCAAAAGTTCAGTGTGAAACGACACTTTCAGAACCGAGTGAACACAAGGGTTTCTGTAAGCAAAAACGTGTGCCTACATAATTAAGTACAAAATGCAAGAGAAAACCATCGCACAGAAGGAACATACCTGCACAAAGGGACTCGGCAAACGTCTGAATCGGAGCAGAGACGGGAGTGCAGCTCCAACAGCTGCCACATTCGCTTGCAGTGGATGCAACCACCCGGAACCCGTAACTTGCAGCCCGCAAAATGGCGGATAAGCAATTCTAGGCCCTTGCAAGCCTCGAAGCTGCTCTACAAATATGAACTAGAGCTTCCATCGCTTCATATAGTTGCAAATAGATCTTCCTCTCATCTTCCTTCTGATCCTCTCCTTTGTTTGCTGCAATATTAGATCTCAAATTGATTTTCCTTTCTGTTCTCTTTCTAATAGAACCAAAAAGTAAGGAAAGGAATGATGTAACGACAGACAATAAGTTCCAATGCTTACGTTTTCTTCGTGAGCGACGCACTCTAGTAGCTCTTTTTCTAGGAAGGGGTGACTCTGCTTCATCGCAGCCCATCCTTCGGTCTCTGACACATCCTTGAAGTTCTTCACAATCATGCAGTGACAGATGAAGCTAAGACGAGGAGCATCACAGAGCAACGCAAGCTGAAAAATGTCAATGACGTTCTCCATGTTAAGTAGACCCTGCTCGAGTTGCTGCTCACAGATCTGCTTGAGCTGAGGAACCACGAATGATGTGAGAGCACCAGTAAAGGCACAACCAAGTCAGCCATGTCTTGGTTTTCATAACTGCACATGAAACATAAGCCATGCTTAGCATAGAATTCTGGAAGTAGAAAATCTAAAAATTTCCACTATCCTTGAAGCGACAGCAAGGGAGATATATTTACCAGGATGAGTACAAGAATCGAACAAAAACACGAATGGCATCATGAGGAACTCCACCAACCGATAATATTTGATAACGACCCTTTTGTTTAGATTTCTTTAGCATGCCTTCCATTACTGGAGAAGCCATGCACTGCAAAAGAAGAGCCAATTGGTAATGAGTTTAAGAAGTACAAAGTCACACCACTCCCATCATGTGGCCTTAATCATTGAATATAATCAACTTTCGTGTGGGAAAAGAATCAGATCCACTCTCGTGACATAATAATTTGACAACTTAAGTAACGATCATGAAAGGGTGAATTATTTTCAGGCCAAAGTTGTTGTGAAAGGTAAAACATCGATTGCACAAAGTTTCATTTCGAATATGAAAATTTCACTTTCATCATCACAGTAAGAAAGTTCCAGATTGTCAACAGAGAGAGTAGCAAAATTTCAAGCATAGCAATGTTGGATGGAAAGCGACTGAATATTTGCAGAAAGATTTTATGGTTTGAATTGAAACAAGGTTGGATTTATGATTTCTTACAATTATACAAGCATGTGCATAGACGACACCACCATCGTCAGTGTGAAATTGGACATCTGCTTTTATGGCCTTCATCAAAAAGTCGCTCCCATAGATCGATTGCTGTTGTCGAGATGCAGCAATTGCCTCTTTGAGGCACTCCCTCCGTTTGCAGTCTCTTCCTGGCACATTTAGTCAGGGTCGGACCAGGTAATGGAGGTGCTGCCGGGAGACCAGTCCGTGCAAATGATCAATGTATCATTGCTGTTTGTGTCGATCCCTCCCATCTGTTTCTGATTATTCTGCCAAACAAATGGAAACGGACTTAGTTGAAGTTCCTGGTCAAATTCGAGATGCTGTAGTCACTTTACAAAAGCAAATGGCAAAACACGCAACAAACATTCACCTCGGGTAAGTAAGCATGTGATCGCGGGAAACTGTACCTAACATTCAAATTTCTAACCCGAGCACCGACAAGAAAGGGCTTGCTAATGGAAATTGGTAATTGGCACATCTTATTGCCAATTCATTAATGAATAGAATCTGTTGTCTGCCATCAAACCAAGATTATATATAGAGGAGAAACATCTGAGGTAGACATCAGGAAAAAGATCATGGACTTCTAACAATTGCAGAACCAAGTAAGGATTCTCTCAAAATGATCATATTGCTAATGACTAAGCCCAATGAAGCCATAGATTGTGTAAATCTGAAAAAAATGTTTCAGGTTTAAGAGGATCAGACAGTCACTTCCATAATTCTCGCAAGATTTTTTGACTGCTCAATGAATCTTTATCATCACAAGCAAAACTTCAAGAGAAAAGACCCGGTTGCGGAGGACGAAAAGAATCACATACCTCCAATTTCCGATCCGGAGATACCCGGAGAAGAAACAAAAAACCCCGGATACGATGCAAGAACAGATTCGACTCGAAACCGATCCAAATTTGATCCTGTCCGAACCTCGGACACGTTCTGCTTCTATAAATCTCTGGAAGCCGGCGCCAAATCGGGCCTCCTCTCCAACAAAACTGGAGGAATGGGACCAATGCCGAAGGCAGTACAGAATATTTATCAGGAGGAGGAGGAGGAAAAGCGTACAGCTTTTCTGCCAAGAAACACCTTCTGGGTAACCCCTCGAATATGAATCAAGAACCGATCCGCGAGATGCAAAGGCGTCAACTTCCGTTGCGCAGTTTCAATTATTGCCTTGAAATCAACAACCCAATAGAGAGCGGAGGCAGAGACACGGAGAGGAAGGCTCGCTCGACCCAACCGGAATTCCTCGAACCACGCTTCGACCAGCTTTATAGAAAGGACGGACGTCCATTGTCGACGTCGCCCGTTTGTTTCCTTATCTGTCAGTCTTTGTTCGCACACGTCCCTAATCTCTCTTTCTCTCTCCTCTCTCCTCCCTCTCTCTCTCTCTCTCTCTCCACTCTGTCAGGCAACAAGCAAGAAACCCGCACGCGCATCGGCAGGTCAGAGCAGAGAGAGAGGAGAAGGAGAAGGAAGGAGGAAGAAGATCAGGCTGCTGATTCAGACGCACGTCAGGGAAATTTGATACAGGCAGGAAGGAAGGGATCAAGAAACCGGTTCTTTCCCTAAATTATCATTTTTTTATCTTTTCTTTTTCGGGGGTCGATCCCGCTTTTCGCTGCACGCGTTCTCGGGATCTACCAACGGCCGCCAACTGACTTCCCGCTCGATCGCAAGGGATCCTCCCGTGGTTTCTCGTGCTCCCCTAGATTACTCAGCATTTTCTTCTTTAATAACCAAAAATGTTTAAAAAATAGTCAAAGCTATCAAAAATCTAAAACTTTATCTACGAGACACTTTTATCCAATTTTATATAATATGATATATTTATCCTAAACTTATTTTTGTTACATTAAAATTTTCCAATTTCATATTCGTGTGACGTATTATCTAAAAAATTTTGAATCACAAAAAAAGGTTTGAGATTTTTTGTATTATAAAAAAAATTTGAAGTATATATATATATATATAACTTGGAGGTAATTTAGAGTTTTTGATATCATAAAAAAATTGGCATAAATGTATTATGGTAGGTAAAATTTGTAGTTTTTTGTGACTTTAAAAAAAAAAAAGATGAAGCGACCAAACCCGAAAATGGAAAAAAAAAAAAAAAAAAAGGGGGGGGGGAACGCGATGAAGGATAACGACAAATTTTCCTGTGGGACCCATGAAGTGGAGAGACGCCAGCTAAGCTGCGGTTGTGTGGTTTCTCTACGTGCGTTTGGCCCGACCGGGACCCGCCCACCGGTCACCTTCGCAGCAGCGGAGTGAATTGACCGGTTTGACCGGTTTGCGGCCAGATATTTTTAGTGTACTTGGAGGGGAAAAGGTGACAAGAATTTTAGCTGGAGGCCATATATATGGATAGTTTCTTTCGATCGGGACATGCACGGTCGCAATGGGCAGGACAACAACTTGATTTGTGACGAAAAAAATTTAGCGGATGGGAATGCATGTGCGCTTCACGACACTCATGATTTTCAGTCTTGCCAATTAAAATTAGGGGTGATTGACTTTGAAGTGGAAAGCAAAATTTCAGGATTTATCAATCCCTATCATGGAACCTGAAATTTGACGAAGTAGAGTTGATTTCCAAATTATGAAGCTAAGAATTGGCTCATCCAATCATAAAATCACACCTATCAATCCAATGTAGGTCAATCCCTAAAATTGGTGATTTCTTCCTTTTTTTTTCCTTGGTTTCCTCTATTTTCTATAGGTGGAATATTTTCAACATTAAAAGAAAAAATAATTTACTAATTAGGATTTGCTTCAAAAAAAAAAAATTTAAGAAATCTTGGTCAATCTAGTCTGTCGAACAGTAAATCGAGAATCAGATTGGTTACTCTCTATTTCAAGGAAATCACCCAAAACTAGCTAGTTCAATTAGGTCTAATATGATTTGGTTACAAGGTTAGATTGTGATTGATGTGCAACCCTAATCAAAAGCATTTTAGTGTACTAGGGAGTGAAAATGTGACAATTTTAGCTGGAGGCCACATATTTAGAGAGTTTCTTTCGATTGAGACATGTACGATTGTGAATGGGCAGGACAACAACTTGATTCATGACAAAGAAAGTTAGCGGACGATAATGCATGCACGCTTTACGACATCCATGACTTTCAAACCCTCCAATCAAAACTAGGGAATGATCGGTTTTGATATGAGAACTAGGTTTTCAGGGTGGATTGGTCCCACGTTGGAATCTAAAATGAGATTGGGTAAAATTAGTTTCTAACTTATGAAACCAAGAAATTGACCCACCTAATCCTAGAATTGCATTGATTGGTCGAATCCAGTTTCAATGTCAATCCTGGAATCGGTGATTCCTTACTTTTTATTTTTCTTTGGTTTCTCTATTTTTTGCAAGTGGAATTTTTTCAACATTAAAAGAAAAATAAATTTACTAATTAGGATTTGCATTAGAATAAAAAAGGAAAAAAAAAAGAATAAATCTTGGCCAGTCTAGTTTGTCCAGCAATGAAGCGAGAATCAAATTGGTTATTCCTTGTTCCAAGGAAACCACCTAGAACCAGCTAATTCAATTCGATCTAATCTGATCCGGTTACTAGGTTGGATTGAGACTAATGCATACCCCTGATTAGAAGCATGATTGGAGGGAGTTCTCACTAGTACTGTAGATCAAATATTTTACTCTAAAGCTAAGAAAGAACACCTAGATAAGCTCCAAACCTCCATGAAAATCACTTCCAAAGCCAATACAACTTATAATCTCAAACATTTTTTTTAACAAAACAAGAAAATTACAGCATACCCTTCTAAAAGAGAGGTAATCTACACTCAAATGAGGGATGAACTGTTTTAAATAAAGCAAATTACAAAAGCAAAAGGGAGGGTAACCGGACGACACAATAATCAAGCCAACCATGATTTGATTGCTGAACTCTTTAAGTGATTAAAAAACTTACAAGATGAAATGATCCTAATGTTCACTTGTGCAACAATTCAAGGGTCTTATTGTGGATCACACGAGTTTATGGTGCACCTCATGAGGCAAAAAAGCGTCCATGCTGAGGTCGTCTGGTTTTCTGTACGTGGCATTTGTCTCGGACCCGGGACCCACCACCAACACCACCCTTCGCAGCGTTGGGGTGAATTAACCGGTTTCACCGGTTTGCCGCCGGATATTTTTTTGGTGTGCTTGGAGTGGAAAAGGTGACCAAATTTTAGCTGGAGGCCATGTATAACCAGGCAGCATCTTTCGATCGAGACATGAACGGTCCGTGAATGGGCTGGACGACAACTTGGTTCGCGACCAGAAAATTAGCGGACGGTAATCTTCTAGGCATGCGCGATTTTAAAACATATACAATCAGAAGTTTGCATGAGCACGGCATCTAAAAAGTAGAGGCAATCAGGTTCTAGCCTCTTAAATGGATCGACTTCCACTCTAAACCCTAAAATCGTGAATCAAATTCATCTCTAGTTTGAGTTTGGTTCTAGAATTGGTGATTTCTTCTTTTACTCCTTCTTTCATTTCTTCTATTCTCTACGAGTGGAAAGCTTTCCAAAAACAATTATTTACTCATCAAGGCTTGCTTTGAAATTAAAAAAAAAAAAAAAAAAAATCTTGAGATGTCCAATCTATCCAATTATTTTCAATTCCAATTTTTTAAAATCAGTAACCAAGCCAGTCCCTCTAAGAACCACCTAGAACCAATCAGTTCGGTCCGATTACTGGATGAGAACAGACCAATGCACACCTCTTGATTTGACAAAGTTTTCACTAATTAGGAGTGGAAGCAAATAAAACTTGATCAAATTACCATATAAATATATATCTGTGTGTATGTATGTATGTAAAAGATTTTATGTTTATGAGTGCAACCAATATAAAAGTCTTATCTTATGTAGGGCCCTAGCCTGGTGTTTGCTGTTTGGACACTCTTCATCTACACAGCTGCTTCCTTGACAATTCTTCACTTTTGTCGTTGCTGGATGTGTGCGTAAATTGTGGTTCATCTGGCCTTTGGTGGCCTCCCGCTGTTTTTTTTTTTTTTTGTCTTATTTGGCTGTTTGCTTCCTTAGGCCCGCTCTTGCGGTCCTCTTTTGTATTCGGCTCCCCTTTCCACTCACTCTGACTTGTTGTTCTTGTTGAGTGCAAGTTTTATAGCGCCCGGATCTTTTGCAATTATTGGTTAAAGCTCAATATCCTTACCCTTCACCAAATATATATATATAAGTCTTAGTGTGGATCACACGAGATTATGGTGGACCTTATTAGGCAAAAAGCATGTAAGCATATCTTTTCAGAAATGTTTAACGTGAGATTTCTCTCTAGCCTGTTCGGTGCATGTGCGGTTCGTCCGAGATACGTCCACCACTCCCACCAGTAAAACAACGAAATGGCAGTCAAGGCCAATTAAGGGATTCGAAGAGACAATAAAAATTAGAAAATTAGAAAAGGCAGAGGAGCCACGTGTTTCTTATGTTATTTCAGCGATGCAATCGTGAATGGAATTGCATTTGTTTTTCTAGCTCTTCGGGCCGTGTAGGGTCTCACGTCCGTCGATCTACCTTGCAATCATGCATGGATTAGGTGCAATGAATAATTTCTTTTTTCCTTTACTACGCATACTTTCCTCTAATTGATTAGTTTAACCAAACGTCACTGATGGTTCGGTATACTATCTCATTCATTCATGTAAAAATAAGGGTGATATTCGAGAAAGGCATGGATGGAAAAATGGGATTTGTGGGGACACCGATAGGGACTTTTTCTAGGGTAGAAAACCTTCTTCGTTCATGAACTTACATCCTACAGTTGAAAAAGCAAATAGCTTTCTTAAGTCTTAATACAAATAATAAGCAAAAATAGGAAAATAGAACATGAGCACGATTTCCGTTAGGTTGGATTCTACGGTACTTCCATTTTCTTGGCAGCTCTTTCGGATAAGGATTCTCTAAATTTAGATTGTAAATTCATATCCTACATTTATTTCTCCTTCTAGATGACTTTTCGTTAGCTATCAACGGTTGATATTATTTCCCTAATTTCCGCTTTCTCCTTTTATAGCTTTCCTTTCATCTCTTTCCACTGTTTTCCTTTCTGCATCCACACAATCCACTAGCAAAGGCCAATACAAACAAACCCTAGCTGTCACCGTACTCCTCTGGCTGCCAAGACCCATCCGCCCTCCCACCCGCCGCCATCGTGGACATAGTTCATGGAGATTGAAAGAGCACGTTGATGTTGATAACTTTTTTATAAATCTTTTGGCCATTGCTGGCCATGACAACCACCGGAGGAAGAAAGAAAAAAAAAGAAATGAAAATGAAAGAAAATTAAAAAAAAATTAAAAATACATATAAAAAATTTGTCAGAATCCATAATTACTAGTCAAAATGTATAGAAAAGGCTAGATTAACAATTTATCAAAATATTTAGGACTGAATTAATCAATTAAAATATTTGGAACTTAAATGACAAGGTCTAATATGTTTAATATTTTTTTAGTAATTTCTTTTTCTTGATGGGAGTGCATTGTTCCTGGGGGGGACCGATAATTCGAAACACCTCAGCATGTTGCCCAAAAAGGAAAAGAAAAAAAAAAAAGCCAAAAAGCACGAGGATGAAATCATGTCCACGTTCCGTCCAAAAAAAAAAAAAAAATCATGTCACCGTTACCTCCGCGTTGGTCCCCAGCATTTCAGTACTTCCCCCACGGACTTCCGTCCTTACACCATTATAAATATAATCAACGTGACTTATCGGCCTACAAAAAGTATACATATAAATATATATATATATATATATATATATATTATAAAAATACAAATTGACTTATAGCAACACCTAATACTCGAAGTTGAAGGCTAGGTCTAGTTTCCATACGATCGATCGAAACTGACTATTGTTATACTACAATTGTCATCTCCCTTCTTCACATCATTCTCCTCCGCTTGACTTTGCTCGCTGCCTCGATAACATCTACCAAGCAAATCTTTTAAAAGTAGTACAAGTCTCGTTCTTTAATGAATCTCACTTATTAGAGAATAATCATCTCGAATATATTCGCTACTGAATTAAAACGATTCACTCAATTCGGGCGGGTCAACTTTCGAAATGAGCTTTTATGTACTATTTAAGATGACAAGTTGAGATGATAATCATATAAGTGAGTAAGTAAGCTTATACATTGAGCCCCAAGTCCTCTTCTCTCCCATTCATCGTGAGGATTGGAGTGTCATGTGAAGCGTCGGATTGATGTGAAATTTTACAATGTTATATTTATTTATCTAAATTCATCTGGTAAGGTAATCATGTTTTTAAGAAAATGACATTTTATTGATTAGAAAAAACATTACAATCGTCTCAAATCAAGACGTGAGTTGAAGAAAACCACCTAGTTCTCATTTTCATGGATGAGGTTGTCTGAGGGGGCAAGTAGATACTTCACTTCAAAAATCCAATGCCCAGATGGGTTTGCTATGCATACGAAGAGGAAGGGGTC
This sequence comes from Rutidosis leptorrhynchoides, assembly GCF_046630445.1. NCBI lineage: Eukaryota > Viridiplantae > Streptophyta > Magnoliopsida > Asterales > Asteraceae > Rutidosis > Rutidosis leptorrhynchoides. The sequence continues at coordinate 34,269 of NW_027266674.1, forward strand.
CCCCACCTTACTAGATATTCTCACTAGCGATGCTTGGGAATATTCCTAAAAGAAATTCACCAACATATTTTTCTTTTTGGGTCAGAAAAAATAAACTATATCATTCACTAAGAAAATATAGTAGAGCCTGATAAATAGGCATCAATACATAAGAACTCTCAAAAGTGCTTGAAGAGGGGACAAAACCCAATTCAAACTAAAGAGAATTTATTTTAAAGGAAAATTGATACCTAATCCCCACATGCTCTTTAGGTAATCAAAGCATGGAAATTGTGGAGCACCTGTTTTGTTGTGTCCTTGGACAAAGGAAATTTGGTCAAATCTTATGTTAAAGGTATACATGATAACTACTCTATTTTTTGTTCCATAATTATTTTTCTATTCTAGGCTTGTTTTTATAACAAAAATTCGTTTGGTAAAATTGTTTCATTTTTCTATTTATTAGAGTAGAATTTATACTCCAGAAATAAGTTTGAAACATAAATCAGAAGCAAAAACTTTTTTACTTTTTAATTTTCTGGAAACAGAAATGAGAAATAAAAATTATTTTTATCGTTTTTTTTTTGCTATTAGTTGGTTGTTCATTCATTGTTGCCGGCCGCCGTTCGATTGCCAGTCGCCACCATTAGTTGCCAATTGTCGCCACCACTGCTGTCGCCGCTACTCGTCAGTCACCACCGTCGCTGGAAATGAGAAATTTTGTGTCGTTATCAAAATAAATTTCTACTTCATGAATAAAAAATTTATGTCGCTATCAAACGCTTATTTTTTTCTTAGAAACTCATCCAAAAATAGAAATATAATTTTTTTTTTTCTAGAAATCAATTTCTGACCAGAATGATTATCATTCGCACCCTAAATGTCCATATCTCAAGTTAGGGCCTTACTCAAGTTAAAGATTGCTTTGGAATTCTAAAAGGAAAGTCGAGCAACTCATTAAATCTAGAGTTGGTTGCTGCAACATCGTGGAATATATGGAAGGCATGCAACCAAGCCATCTTTAAGAACGTAACTCAACACAATCAACCTTATCGACTCTGTTTTGCCTGGATTGAAGAGTTTTAACAGATGGAACCGTAAATCGAGCAGATCTAGGAACAAAGACAACGATTTTTCATGGACTTGGACGAAGCTTATAAAATAAACATAAATGGAGCGTACGAACCTGGAGCAGCTCATACAATGGCAATGCCGTCTATGCTAATGAACTAGTCTCTCACTCTATTAGAAGACCTAACTCACTCCTTTCCCAAAAGGCATGAAGCCCTTGTACTTGAGTCTATAGTTAGGACTTAGGCAACGCCTTGGAGAGTCCAGATCAACTTAGTTGGGAAACTCATATATCTTGAAATGCAAAGATATGTTCTGTCGTATTCTAATATCTAGATTATTCATTGCTTTAAAGAAACCAACTTTGGAGCAGGCTGGGTTGCCGAAGCCCACAAGAGAAAACATTTAACATGTTTACCCTTTTATTATCGAGACTAAATTTCTCATCCTGGCAAGAAAATAAATAAATAAACAAGGCAGTTCACGGACGGAGGTGGTCATCGGCCTTAGCCGGGCCAACCCATAAAGGTCAGGTTTAAATCTTTCCAAGCCCGTCCGCCACAAATTTTCATTTACAAATCCGCTAGAGATCCCCCCAGAATACGACTTGATTTGATTTGTTAAAATTCGATTCTCGTCGAGTTGCAGCGACCTATTTCTTGTACCCTGAGTATGCCATTGAGAATAATGCCAATAATTGAAATTGATATGCCCAGTACGTTTGATTGTGCTGTAAAAGGACGGCTCCACATAGCATGAGTCAGAGATCTCTTTCCCCTGGTGAAATGCGAAAATCACCACGCGCAAAGGCCCACTAAATGGCCCGGGTCTACACCAAGCCATCCGACCACATTGATCTGAAAGACTGCAGTGATGGGTGAAAGCCCACCGATCAAAATGATCACTCGTTGGGGGAAAAAGAGTTATAATGCATCATCACATCCATTAGTCCAGGTTCACGGCCCCATGCAACTTGTTAAGTGATTGAATCGAGCAATATCGCGAGTTCCTGAACATTGGTCGCCCTCGTGATACACACAGTCATTACATGGAGAATAAAATGTAACCTTGCTGGGCATGATTAGTAAGCGTTTTCGAGAACACTTGTTAATAAGGTCCCTGCAGTTAATGGAAGCCTGCAAAGAGTTTTCAATGGAAGATAGTAAGTCCGGAGTTCATCAGAGGATTATTGGATGCTCGCAATAGCCTCGGATTTCATTTGGCATAAACTATGGCTGAACAGTACCTATGCTGTATTGTAACTTATATGTTTTGTTGTACGTGTTTTAAAATCGCAACTTCTCATAACTGGGCAAAGCGGCTTTTCCAAATATGACAAATATGCCACGGCTTTAAAGTTGATGCTGCTATTGAATTATCTAACAAATACTTTCAAAAGCCGTAGCACTCCTTTTCATAGTTGAAATCACTGTGCGGATGCATTCTCAAACAAATTCTCTATATTTAATTTGATTTCCGTAAGTTTTTAGCTATATAATAGTCTCAATTATCTCTCTCTAGCAAGATCTTAATAGATTCCACTTAGCATTTTTAAAGCTACTTATGGTGCACCATGGAAGTCCAAGGAAGCAAAAAAAAAATTGCCTAAAGAAAAATAGGTGAAGATGAATGAAATCCATTTTTCATTCGGTTATTTCAATCAACAAAGTCAATTATTTTCTCGAGAGGACATGAATTGTAGCAGTTAGCATTGTTTCCTCAGGTCAAAGGTGAATTTTGGATCCCCTTACTTTGAAAATCCATTAAACGCGTCGCACCCAAATGATATATAATCTCACAACAACTTCATACCGGGCACAAGTTCTCAAGCGGATAGAACCTTGGTAAGATGTGGGGGTGATCACGACTAGTTCAGGAGAGTTGAAAAACATGTTATATCAATTTAAAGAAGAAATTGTACGATCAATCCTAAACTTATTATATACATACAAATTTAATCCTAAACTTTTCGAATTGTAATTGAGTTCTCAAGCTTTGTCGCAATATTATAGATTTTCAACAAAAATTGACTAGAATGACTTATGAAAAAGTTTATGACTTAATCGATAAATTTGAAAAGTTTATGACTGAATTGATATTCGTGTAAGAAGTTTATGATCAATAGAATAATTTTCCCCAAGATAGAGTGCATATCCAAATAAATTGTCTAACATTAAATTGGTTCCACTCAGTGGTTGGAGAATCTATTTGCATTATAGATTAAGTTTATGTTGGATATTTAATTTCACAATGACATTCTATATCAAAATATCTCTCAGTGCTTGTTTACAGGGTTTATATGCTTTTTATATATAGTGGTTTTCCTCCATCTATTAGTTAAGTTTTTAGGTTAAACATTCTAACATATGATACCAAAGCCAATTTTGCCCCTAGTTTATTTCGCTTGCACGGCCTCCCATACTACGTTACTTTTCATATTTAAGACCATTCATTAGAACTTTGGCTTAACTCTTGTACTATTAATAAGGGAAAATAATACAAACAGTCATTTCAAATATGTAATTTAGTTCCTAAACTTTTGATTTTTTTTTTAATATGGTCTATGGACTTAGTCTAATGTGCAATATATCCTTCAACTTTTGGTACATGTTCAATATAGTTTCTAAATTGTATGAAAATGTTCAATGTAGTCCTAGGTCTTGAACTAATGAAATGACTACATTGAAAACTATATCTAACATTTTAATACAGTTCTGGGACTGTATTGAACATGTATCAAAATTTTTAGAGATTACATTGAATAAATAAAAGTTCATGGATCATATTGCACATTAAGTTAAAGTTCAAGGATCACATTGAACAAATTAAGAGTTCATGAACCAAATTGCATATTACACTAGTTCATGAACCAAATTGCACATTACACTAAAGTTCAGGGACCATTTGTGTTATTATCCCTATAAAAAAAAAAAAAGTTGGTCGACCATTCCATGAATCTGTAATTTATCCATCTAAAGCAGGGTTAAAAGTCATTGAAAAGATTTATAAAGTTCGATCCTCTTTCATATTCCTTTTTCTCCTACAGCTTGCTTGGCATGGGGCGTGTAGCCAAGCATCATAATAATAGTCAAAGATGCTGACCGTCTCGGGCTTGTGAAGCTATCAGAGTCAAAGTCTCTAGTCCCCCAGCACTTACTCCCAAGCCAGAAGAACCCCAATGCAAGATGATTGTTTATTCAAGACCTGCTCCACATCTTAAAATACTGAATAGTGGATGACAACTCTGTGTGCCTGGATAGAGGAGGAGCGTCTCCGAGCAAAGCTCTTCCCACCCTCCCTTTTTCTTTTTCCCCTCGTAAATTGATCATACATCATGTCTTTCTGTGAGCAAAAGTCTCAAAGGGGTGCCCAGCCTTTCGCACGTGGAGACGCTCCTCCATCGATTGCTTTCTTTCGTGCCCAAGCTTTCCATCTCTCGTGGCCTAATTCCCTGCCAAAAAGAATAACAAAGGGAACTTTGAATGGCCCCAACACTAAAGAATGCTTAGATTTCTAGAAACGAGCCTGATTAAGTCCAAACGTGAAAAGGTTGCGTTACCCCGCACGTTGGACCCTTAAATTCATGCATTAGGTTGGTACTAGTTGTGCCCTTGAACCCATGCCGGGCATTGATTATAACCATGAATTGGGTGTGCATGAGTAAGGCGACAGATGGATTGAGAATCAATAATTGGCGTTGCAAAAGGATTGATTGATGTGAACAAGGATCATATGGCTTGGGCAAAGCATGGTCAGCAGGGATTGCGGGGCCCTAACAACCCTTGCCCAATTTGGGAAAGGGCCACGACCCTTACTTGCTGTTATTAGCGAGAGTCACTGGCCTTTGGGTAAGGGTCGCAACCCTCCCCCAAATTTGATTCTCCGACTATTGCTGGCCCTTTCCAATGATGGTGGGGCGGCGATGGTCGTGGGCTTGCTTTTTCCATCTTCTTCTTTTCCTTTTGTATTTTTAAAATTTTATTATTATTTTTAAATATATTTAAATAAAAATTATATTAAAAATTAGATTTAGACTAAAACGATGTTGTTTTAATCTTCTATTTTAAGTTTTGGCCATGTCATCATTACATGGGAGAGAGAGAAAAATGGCCACGTGGTATTTTTTAGTAGCTAAGTTGGACGAAATTAACAAAAGAATTTGATTGTACAATTTTGACAAGTTTTAGAATTTAGTTACATTTTTTGAAAGTTTTAGAATACCTTTCCTGATAAGTTTAGGACTTCCGGTGCACTTTTCAATTAAGTCCTTGAATACAATTATCATAATAATTTCCTAAAATTGTATTGCAATTTTGATTTTTGGGGAGACTTTATTGGTGAAATTTCTTCGTCGTTCAACGGCCAGCCATGACTTAATATCCCCTGCTTGTTTATGAAATGAAAATATGTAAAAGATGTGTAAATATATGCACGATCCTTAATTTGTGAGTGTATGCGTGTGCAATATGATTTATACATTTTAACTAGTGAGGCATGCTCAACTTTAGAATTGACAGTCGTGTCATTATTTGGCTGCGTCAGACAAGGGTTCTCTTCGTCCTTTCAGCCACATATATAATACTGGTTTTTAAAGCCAAAAATATATTTGGAGAAAATAAATGTAATCCTTTGGAAGAAAAAACATTTTTTGAAGTCATGACAGGGTAAGGATCAAAACAAACATGATGATAGCCTAAAGAGCATCAAAAGTGTCATAATTTTCATACGACACTCACTTTTTTTTTTCTCCAATCACTTAAGTGACATATAGCATTTTAATCGATTACGTAAGTGTCATGACTTTTTTAGAAAAATTTACCTTAGGTGCCATGCCACGTCTAATTTTTGGCACCTTGATGAATTTTTGGAAAATGTTATGACGTTATAGTACCCAAGTAAACATTTTTTTATAAATTAATGGTATTCAATTGATTGAAAAAAAAAGCTGTGGCATTTAAATAAGTGTTGTATGAAAATTATGGCACTTGTAATGTTATAATCCTCATGACTTTTTATTAAAGCCACATTTTGCTTGTAGTCTTTTTGTGGCATATTATCTCTTTCTTTCTGCAGCAGCTCATACTTAGAAATAAAATAGCAAAGTCTTAGCCCTCAAATATCTCTCTCAAGTTAAATTATAACCCATTGAAAGTAAACTTATAACTTTTTTCTAAGAGTGAAGTGAGGCATCTGTTCCTAACCTTCTTAAATCATGTAACAAGTCCATCAAAAAACTCATTGTTGTATTGGTAAAGTTTGGCATGGTATCGTTTTATAAAATGAAGAACGGAATTATCCTTACATCTCCGACCAATTACAAACCGAATTAGGTGACAAATTAGTCTATAGGATAAAATAAATATTTAATAAAGACAAAGTAAAAAAATTAAATCTAAAAATTTCATTTATTCCTACTTCACCACATTGGGCTATGAATAGATCGATATGTTGAACAGTCGTTTGTTTGTCTTTGCCAGTAAAAATGGCAAAATCAGGAGTTTTAAAGGCTTCCAGAAAAGTCTTATTATCAACCCACTTATGATAATGTTTCCTGTGATTACGTCCGTCTATTCTAATTATTGTCCAACTATTTAGGCAAATTGTTCTGGAGCGATTTGAGGATTCAATTGCTCATGTTGCTGCCCCTTAGGCGATGCTAATATTAACTAGCAACTTAGGCCTACAGTAAATGTTTAGCACATTAGGTGGCACCACTGCATCAGTTGGTCTAATATTTTCAACAGTTGGTGCTTGACCATTCTGTCGATTAGTCTGATTCACCAAATTATTATTACTCATTTGATTATTTGATCGGCATTGTTTTAATTACTACTATTGTTTTGGCTTTGATTTGAAGTCTTGAGCGCAACAGCTCTACCGGAGTTGATAAACTTGGCCTAAATTATTTGCATTAGTAAATTGACTCAGCTGGACTAGGAACATACCTTATAACAAGATACGCTTGGAATTGTCATTGTGATTATTTGGAACATTCTAGCTTTGAGATGGCACCATTGATAATATTGATGACCATTTGCTTAATCACATTCGACATATGATTCACAATGTAGTTGGCCATGTCATTTAGCTATTCTTTGATCGAATTGTGCATGTTGACACCATGCAAGAATTGGTGCAACCTACCTCAATTGCTCTTCATTGAGATGCCTTGGAAGATCAGCATCTCTTGCACAATTATCTTCCATCACTCCTCCAATGGCTAAGGACTCGGAATGTGGAGCCATCTCATTACAAGTTGGTGGTAACATGTTATGGCTACTAGTAATATTGTTAGCCTCTTGTTGATTTCTGGTCCTCACTGTTGCAGTTTTCTTAGATTCAACAAAAGTTGTCCCATAAAAATGGATCTCTGAAAAAGAGAAATATCTTTTAAATATTGAATGAATTAAATTGACAAATGCCGTGAAAGGTCTTTCGTTGATTTTGGACAAGAGGAAATTAAAAATGTAGGAAAGATAAATTTACTGGGAAATAAATTACAAAGAACATTGAGTTCGATTGAATGAACCTTTACGAATAGTACAATGCAGATTTATATAACCTATTATTGACAGTTGCATACAAGTGGCTATTTGATTTTGAATAAACCAGCAACTTTGTAATCCTGTCCGCAATTACAATAAATTACAAGTAATAGACACAATGTCCTATTATTTAGTAAGGATTATGTACAAGTGGTTACCAATCTTGAGAATGCTGGCTTAATCACCTGGCAATAATGTACTCCTATCGATCCACTATGTTTGATGTGCCGGCAGGCCACTACTTATTAACTGCACCATTCCAACAGTTAGCCAAAATATGGAATAGCTTGCTATTTACGATATTGTCGATCAACTTCTCTTAGGTTCTAATGAGGGCTCTTGTCAATGATTCCCACCGTATCTTATCGATTCTCTTCATTATAAACAAGCTCATATCATGGACTAATAACTCTATTGTGAACAAACTTAAGTCTTATCGACCGAGTCCGTCACTCATCGATTTCAGAAATTGATTATGTTTTGGTGTCAATACCTTCTAATTGCCATCCGGGGTGACGTACACCATCCTTGGCCATTGATGTAGAAGCTTACTCATAGCTCTCCCTCTCCCACTCCTCCTTTCAGGCTTTATGTCTCTTTTGTAGTGATTTTTTTTTTTTTTTGTGGCGCCATTGACACAATTAATATCAACACATAGTTCACGTCAAGATTCAATGGCAATTATGCTTCAACCTCGAATTGTTGAAAATCATAGTATACAAATTCAAATGAAAAATAGTTCAAAGACAAATCAAAACTTGCCAAGAATTAGACCTCGCACCGTCATTATGCTTTTAATCGTTTCTACAAAAATAATGACTATTGAGATCATCTTAACAATTAACTCATTTTCATCTAAAAAGTGGACATTATACCCCATCTATCTATGTCTCATTGCAATTTCCATCCTGTCTTTTCATTTTTTACGGTCAAGCTCATTTCATACAGTTACCCCAAATAATATTATTCCTAGGGAGAAATAAATCTAAGCAAATATAAAATATCTCCCTCTCCCTTCTCAAAATTCCACATCAACCTCCTTAAAAAAACATAGAATATTAAAAAAAATTTGCAAAGAAAGTCAGACAATGCCTAATTTAGGGGTAAAAAAAAGAGAGAATGTACTTATACCCTCTGTATAACAACTGTAGCAACACTGTGCTATAAGTAACCGCAAATAACCTCTCTCCCTCCCTCTCTCTCTCTCTCTGCCCCGCTGATTTTGGCGGCACTGAACGCGCCACCTTCTCCTCCTCTCCATATCCATCGCTCCCCACGATTTCATCTCTCTCTCCCTCTCTGTCAATCCCGTCAACGTTGTTTCAGCGCCGAATCTCCCCCACGATTCCTTCTTGCTCGGAGATCTTCACTTCGCTATAACCGTGCAAGGAAACACAGGGCACGCCCGAGACTTAGGCAGAGAAAACTTGAGACAGAACAGAAGGATGGAGTACGGCGACGACTCCGACGTTGTCTCCCTCCTGTGCCAAGAGGACGAGGCCGCCTTCCTCCTCGTCTCCCACGACGACGACGACCGCCCCCGCCGCAGGGGCGCCGACCAGGCGCCGGCGGCGGCGACCATTACCCAGTTCTTCTTCGCCGTCGGCGACGAGGACGAGTACATCCAGAGGCTCGTCCGGCGAGAGACCCGGGACCCTCCGTTCTCGCTCCGCTGCTCCTCCGCCGCCGCCGCCGCCACCCCGCGCAGCCTCTGGCTCGAGCGCGCTCGCACCAGCGCCATCGATTGGATTTTCGATGTCTGTCTGTCTCTCTCTCTCTCTGGATTGTTCTCTCATTAAAGTTGACCGCTTTATCGTTTCTGGGTCGTTATTGCTATTGCTAAAAGAAGGAAAGTCTGCGTTTTGCAGAGGAGGGAATCGTTCGGATTTCACTTGCACACTGCCTATCTGTCCATCACTTACTTCGATCGGTTTCTTGCGATCCGCTCCATAGCCGTAAGCGAGCTCCTATTCCTTTTCATTTGAATTTTGTCCACGAGTGCTTATTCGATGCTTTGGAAATCCGAACATTTCTTATCGGTGCGGTCTCTAAGTAGCTAGAAAAGAGACCCTTCTTGCATTTTCTGGGTCTCTTCTGGTTCTGATGAATCGGGTTCTGAATGATATTTACCTGGGATTGCCGGATTCATATTGCAGGACGGGAAGTTGTGGGCCGTCCGACTGCTGTCGCTGGCGTGCTTGCTTCTGGCGGCGAAGATGGAGGAGTACAGAGTCCCTCCGATATCAGATTTCCAAGCTCAAGATTTCGTTTTCGAGGGTGAAATAATACAGAACACCGAGCTCCTGATCTTGAAAACACTCGAGTGGAAATTGGGTTCGATCACTCCCTTCTCTTATCTGCACTATTTAGTCCTTAAACTCCACGGCCAATCCAGAGAGAGGGAGTTCGTCAATGCAATGGAGCTCGTTCTTGCGCTATCAAAAGGTAAAAAGAAAGCTAGTCTAATCTGTGAGATTAAGCATTTTTGCGTACATAGATTGATGTTGTGTGTATTCATTTTTACTACAACGTGTATTTATCTGTTTATATTCAATTTATGTGCCAGAGATTAATTTGGTGGATTATAGGCCATCTGTTATTGCTGCTGCTGCCGTACTATCGTCATCTTCTGATGCTGAGTTGAGTAGAAAAGCAATGGAACTTAAAACAAGTAGAATCTCATTATGGGATTCTCAAGATAATGTGAGTCTCTGCAAAATATGCTGTCCCTTTCCTAATGATCTTATTGTTAATTCTGATTATAGTCTCTTTTGTCTCCCTGCAACAGGAGCATATATTCGTCTGTTACAACCTTCTTCAGGGAATAATGAAGCAAGAAAAACTCAAGACCCCGCCAAAAATTTCTCACAGAGATGTTCTGAGGAGTGTTTCATCATCTTTAACCTATGCCAGTGGTGGCATCAAGAGGAGGCTTCCATTCAATGACAGTGATCAGAACTGCCCTGTAAAGAAAAAGACCAGAAGGCAATAGTTTCCTGTGATATTGAGCTAGGGTCTTGCTTTGGGGGATGATGATTACAGGTCTAATGAGTGTTTAAAAGTCCCAAATTCAGTAGCATGAGTGGATTTGATGATCTGGGGGTCTTCATTTTCCAATACCCACAAAAAGAGAAAAAGAAGAATATTCTTCAGCCAGTGAAAGCCAAGCGGCTGGAGGAGAAAACAGTATATAATTAAAAAAAGATTGAAACTTTTTCACGGAGGGAGAGAGAGAGAGAGAGAGAGAGAAGCAAGAAGATGACATGAAGTTCAGTACAGAGACCAAGGGGAGTGGGAGAAAGAAGCATCAGCCAATTAATCCCAATCTTGTCTATATTCATGCTAGAAATAGCAGCTTCCTTAGAATGCTGCTATTTGCTTCAATGCCCACTTTGGCATTTTGTTTCATTTTCGATTTTGTTTACCGTGAAATTTGTTTGGTCGGTAGTGATTTGTGTAGTGAAAAACCCTAGCAAAGTCCCTACCTTTTGATGGGAGCTTGGGATGCTTCCTTGTGTCTTTCAAAAGGCTGAAGGCCACGAGGGAATGTGTTGTTTGTTTTTGCTTGATTTGACACATTTGTGTTGCGTTTGGGCCAATAAAAAAGCATGAGATATTGGATGTGATTGGATATTTTGCTTCGAATGTTGGGTCTGGGGAGTCCTTGCTTTTCATGAGTGGCTTCACCTTTTTCCCATTAAGCTGTAGTATGGGAGCCTATAAAAGACCACGCACCCCACGCACCCCTACTCCCTTCCCGCACGATGGGTCGCATTCCATTGCAATCCATCAAAGTGTCTATTACTCTAACAAAAAAAAAAAAAAAAAATCAAGGTGTCTAGATCTTATGAGTATCTTCTGGGTATGGGGAATGAGGAAAATGGTTTATGCATGTTTAGCATATCTATCTTCTTGTTAATGTAGAAAATTTGGGCTCTGAGTGTTTGACAAACCATAATTGAAGGACTTAGGACCATAATAAGCCCATGAAACCAGATGAGGCAATAAGTTTTCTTTACAAGTTGAATGAAAATAAATCGACATGGTATCGGAATACATAAAAGATAAAATGGCAATTTGGACAAAGATGCTCAGAGCTTAGTTGGTAAGTCAGTATGGACATTGTTTCACGGAATGTACGCGATGGAATTAAGAATGTGGGGGTGGTACGTTCTTGATGATTTAATGTGATTAGTGCCTCATAGAAAGGCCTTAAATCAAATTACAATTATCCCATAATTCTCACCAAAAATTGAGTTTGAAAAGATTTTGCACCTCGTATCAAGTTGGCTCTCCATTATGCTCATTGCGTTCTTATTTTTTGTGACACAATGATGGTTTATGTGCTCCTTAATAAACCTTAAAGAATAATTTAGAAAGACTTTTACATCGTGATGTGAATTATGAGCGATAATTTCTGTTTGAGATAATGACATATTGCTCAAAAAAGAATTTAGCAACAAAAAGTCTTCTTATGAATATCTCCACATACCATCTATTCTTAGAGACATGAATTTTTTATTATTATTATTATTATTAGTTTGGTTTCCCAATGACATAAAATCGTGAAAAATTAAACTTAGGCCCTGGTTTTTCACACGAATGTTAGGTAAATATATAGTGATCTTTTTTGCTCCCTCCGATTGGTCCTTGCGGGGCCTTCCTATGATTCATAAAAGTTGGAATGTGTCAGAAGGTCCAATGCTCCACATGCCTTCATGGGATAGGTGGGTCTTACCTTGATCAGGTTTTAAATGGACCGGGTGAATTACAATTGATAGTTATGATAGCATATGATTCGTTGATTTTTTTTTTCTTTTTTATAACGAGTGGCCCAATATCCTCAACAAATCATACTTGGCAAACCCACTTATTTTTAAAGGAGAAAACATTTTGCATGGATCATGACTCCATGGACCTATAAGGTCGCAATTATTGATTATATGAAACCCATCTTGATTAACATATGCAATTAATTAGATCCATGACAGTCTAGGTTAGATAGTGCTCTAGTTCGCAATAATCATGTCCCTTGTGCCCCATGAAAATAAATATTTGATTTGACTTATTCTACATATGATATGGAAAATAACGTTATTCGTAATTCAAAAATGGTATAAGAACTTGTGTTTCTAAAAGCCTCGCCATCATTGAATACTTAATCGACTTAATCCATTGAAGAGAGAGATCAACGGAATTTGCTAATTGGGTTGTAAAGGCCCAAAGAAATAGCCCGCCATGAAATTAGACTTCTTATTCTCCTCTGGGCCTTTGGGAGCTCCTTTGTTCGGAAGCTTTTATAGATGTGTATTCGCCAACTTCATTCTAATGAAATGAAAGTGAATTTTCAACCCCCAAGAAAAACTTAGATTGTGATTTAATTCTCTAAAGCAGCAACTATTTATGAAGTGATAAATTTTAAGCTCCTTAATTTACTTCTTCTTAATGCCACTTCAACAATTCTTCAATGCAGGAACTTTTGCATAATGACTTGATATATAGCAGCCCTCACAGTGATTGCTTTTGTATTGTTTGCTCGGTGAGCTTAAGTTACTGATTTTTTGAAAAATACTAATTGATAATCAAGTTACAATATGCTGCAACAATAAATAAAATACAAATGCTATCCACACTATCATTTAAAATAAAAGAAAATCTCCTGTTTTTAAGGGATTAACTTCAACTGAAGGACATGACAGTTGAGTATTTCAAAGAGTTTTACACCTCAATATGGTCCTATGGATTATTAAAGAGGAGATTAACTAGGTTTTGATTGGAGAAGTGACTCTAGAAGAGGTTACTAAAGCAACCTTCTAGTTGTTACTGAAGCAACTTTCTAGTTGGGCGCTTTGAAAGCTCCTGGACCATATGGTTTGAATGGAAAATTTTATCAACATCACTAGAAGGATATCCAAGAGAAAATATTTAGGGATATAAGGTCATTCTTCAATTCAGGGACTCTTGATCTTGAGTTGAACAACACATATATCACCCTCATATCCAAAATTCATAATCTAGAGAAATTGGAACAATTTCGACCTATCAACGTATGTAATTTTGCATATAAAATCATTTTAGAAGCTATGGCAAATAAATTAATACAATGACTTCCTGATTTGATTGCAACGGAGCAAAGTGCCTCTGTTAGTAGTAGACAAATATAAGACAATATCTTGATAGTGCGGGAAGTGCTTCATCAGTTAGATATCCCAAAGGGAAAAAGGAAATTTCATGCAATCCTGAAGTTAGATATGAATAAAGCATACAATCGTGTAGAATGGGGCTTTCTTGAAGCAAGCATGCTTAAAATAGGTTTTTGTGATATATGGATCTCTTGGGTTATAAAATGTGTCTCTACAGTGTCATTCAATGTCAAAGTTAACAAGAAACCTATGTGCTCGCGATATTAGATAAGGTGACCCCCTATCTCCCCATCTCTTCATCATTGTGACTGATGTATTATCTATGTTGCTGAAAAGAGAAGTAAAATATAGAAGTATTAATGAAATTAAACTGAACAGATTGTATCCATCATCATCCCACATACTTTTTGCAAATGATTTAATACTATTCCTAAAAGGAAATATGATCAAATGTCAGAATGTAGCTATGATCCTCAACCAATATTACTTCACGTTTAGACAAGCCATAAACTTGAACAAATCAGGCATGTTCTTCAGCAAAGACTGCCTAAGCGAGTTGAGGAGGAATATGACATATAAAATAAGACTACCAAAGTTAGAAAAGACAGGGAAGTATCTCGGAATATTCTCCGATTGGGGTGGTTTAAAAAAAACAAATGTTCGCTTGGATCCATGCAAGAGTTAACATGAAATTTGAACGCTGAAAATAGAACTTTTCATCAAAGATAGGGAAAGAAATTCTCCTTAAAATTATAGTGGAAGCTCTACTGCAATATGCTATATCCATCCTTAAAGTTCCTCTATCCATTTGTCAAGCTAATGAAAGAAAGATAGCCACTTTTTGGTGGAAAAACAATGAAATTAAGGCAGGTTTGCATTGGAGAAACCGAGATACTCTTAAATCAAGAAAGGATGAGGATGGATTAAGGTTTCAAGACTTGGTTAAATTCAAAGAGGCAATTGGGTTGACAAGCATGGAGGCTAGTTTAGAATCCTCATTCTCTTTGGAGTTGGATTTTTAAATGATTATATCATCCACATACTAATATATTACATGTAGAAAATGGTTCATGAGCCTCTTGAAGATAGCAAAGTCTAGTCATAGAATGCAATGTTATAAGTCAATCAATATAGTGGTTGGTTGGAAATTGAGAAAAAAAAAACAGCATAAGGGAAGATCAATGGTTATCAAGAGGTTTGATTAGAGGACCTACAAATAGAGATGACCCATCTTAGGTAGGGGTGAGCGCGGTTCCCAATTCTAGAGAGGTCAGTTCGGTTCCTAAACCAAAAACCCTAATTATACTTTAATTCATTTATCCTTCTTTGCCCAACCCCTGTCTCCAACTCTGTCACTTTGAAACCCCAAGCCAAAACACGCCTTGTCCCCGACTCCCCCATACCCTGTCCTTGACTCCCTCGATGATGACACCCCACCGCTTGCTGCCCTCGACGCTACTCGCCCCCCCCCCTCCCGGCTAGACGCCACTCACCCCTCGATGACTCCCCATCACTTTCTACCCTTGATGCCGCATCCCCCCTCACTTGATGCCGCTCGCCCCCTGCTAAATGTTACTAGCCCCCTCTCTTGAGGTCACTAGATGCCACTCACCCCCTTGTTGGATGCCGCTTGCTACCCTCAACTCTGTCACTCTAAAACCCCAAAATACTCCCTATCCCCGACTCCCCCATATTGTGTCCTCCACTCCCTCAACGATGATGTGCCATCGCTCGTCACCATTGACGTCGCTCACCCCCCTCGATGTTACTCGACGCCCCTTGCCCCCCTCGAAGGACTACGCCTCCTCCACCACCACTTCAATCGCAGGTCCAATCTTTGCGCCATCTTGTCTTTTCGGTTCTTCAGTCTTAGATTGGTACGGTTCAATGATTCGTACAATGCCAATGCTTGCTAAATTATAAAAGGACTTGCTAGATGCCGCATTTGTATGAGGTAGCAAGTTCATGTGTGTATTTTCCATTCAAAATGTGTCTCTCTCGGAGGTTGTTAGCTACTGTAACAGTAGTTGCTTGGATTGAATTTGTCTTTATGTAAACTATACGAAAAAGCAATTGGTGCATTTCGACACTATCATAGTAGAAGTAGATTTCCGTATAATTCATGTCTTATAGTGCATAAAACTTTTAGGTTCTGAACTTCCGATCTTGTCTTTTTCTTTTGAATGCATGGTTTATATTGACAACTAATTACAAACCGGTCCTATTCAGATTTCTTCTAGATACTTGGTTTGTTTTTCCTTTACCATTATCTGATCAGAATATTGCTATTAGTGAAAGACCTTCCAGGTTGTATTGACAAATTAATGATTAACTTGGAATTTGCTGTGAATTTCGTTACGTAACTTATATGTCTCTTGCTTTCTTACTCTGCATGACAAAGTGGTCTATTTTGCTTCAACCTCTACTTATGCACTTCCTCTACATTGTCCTATTAGTGATAAATCAAATTGATGCCATACGAAAATGCAAGCATCTATTAATTTTTTTTTCTGATGTCATTTGCTTATGCTCAAGATGAAATTGATTTTGTTTCTAACATTTGCTTTGTTAATCATTAAAGATGTTGAAGTTAAATGAAAATTTTCGATTGAATCCAAAGCCAAAGTCTTGAGAAATGCATGAACTCTCATAATTCTTGAGGCTGATGTACTATTTTTCATGAATTCTTTATCATGTTTGAATTGTTTGCTTGGTGGAAATGGGTTCAAGGTATTTGTCAAGAATTTGCATCCTTTTTTTGAGCATGTGACAACGAATAAAATAGAGGCCGACTACTTGGAAATCTATGAAAAAGAGAAGCAAAAGGTTTTTGAGGTCTTGGATAAGTTGCCTAGTAGAATTAACCTTAGTATAGATGCTTGGGCTAGTTCTGGAGATGTTCGATACTTTTGTTTGGCCACTTATTTCATTGATGAATCTTGGCAACACAAGAAGAAGATACAGAATTTTGTATCGATGGACTTAAGAATTTGCAGCCTATTTTTGTTCTTTAGTCTTAGATTGATTAGTTCAATGTTGCTGAATGAACTTTAAAGAAAATAATCACCTCCATTTAGAGGTTACTATTGGGATATCACGATTTTTATTAGATTCAGACTTTTCCTTTCAATTGGAACTTGAAGAGGAGATACCTATCTCTACTTTATTTATGCCTAAATATGTCCAAACACTCCCCTTGCAATCTTAGTCTGGTGTGTTGTACCAGATTAACCTGCTTAATGACTTCTTTCATCTACCTATTCCAACTGATGAATAAATACAAGTACATATCATTTCAAATTGGAATTTGACATATCATTTCAAATTGAAATTCATGAGTAGTAGTTTGTTTTGTTATAAAATAAATATTTAATCTTTATTTTGAAGTTCCTAACTATATTCTATTATTGTTGTGTAGTGCGAAGTTAATGTATCAAGATAACACGTTAATGGAAGTGGAGGGATGTGAAGAGATGACTCCGATCAGGGAATTGGAATTTTCTGGCGATGAAAATGAAGAAGAGTCATCCCCTACCATGAGTGCCACAAATAAAGTATTAGTTTCTCGTCTTCCTCATCGTGATAGAAAAATATACATTCGAATACTAGAATCATTATGCGAGAATCAATGATAAGGATGGATAAATATATCAAGTGAAGTACATTCATTGTGGGTCTGTACTTAAATACCGTATTGCTAACGGTACTTCTGTAATGAGGAAGCACTTGACCACGAGTAAGAAGTTTCCTCATAATGTAGATAAGAGGCATACATTTTTTGCACCATGTAATGTAGATATGACTGGTAAGGCAAAAGGAGATTCTAATACTAGTAGCTTCTTTTTGACATGGTCGTTTTATTAAGAATGTTGTGGACAAATGCTGGCTCCTTTCATCATCCTTGATGAACAACATTTTTCCTTAGTCGAGAGTATCGAATTTCGTGAATTTGTTAGTGAGTTACAATCTCTCTTTAAACGTTTATCACGTTTTGCAGTGGCAAAAGATTGCATGAAGTTGTATTTCTGTGAAAAAACTTATTTGAAAACTTATTTGAAAACGTTTATCACAACATATACATGAAGTTCCATTCAAAATCTGAATTATTTATCTCTCATTGCACATTTTATTGATAAAAATTAGAAGTTGTATAAAAGAATCATCAATTTTGTGGTAATGCATAGTAATAGAGGTAGGGAGATTGAGAAAATGGTGGAGAAATGCATATAGGAGTGAGGAATATAAAAAAATATGTCAACAATCATGGTGAATAATGCTAGTTCAAACAATGTTGTAATTGGTTATTTAAGGGAAAAACTTTCCAAAAAAAGATTGTTGATATTAGATAATAGTGTTTTGCACATGAGGTGCACAGCTTATATATTAAATTTGATTGTGAGAGATGGCTTGACTACGGTATATGATTCTATCGCATGTATCCGAAATGTAGTTAGGTATGTGAGGAGTTCTCCTATGAGAGCCAAAGCATTTCAATCTTGCATTGAGAGCGAACGGATCACTTATAAGGGTTCGATTATTTTTGACGTTATCACTAGATGGAACTCCACTTATCTCATGTTAGATATCACCATAAAGTTTAGAAAAACTTTTGAAATGATGGAAGAAGATGATCTATCTTTTACAAGTGAACTTAATCATGAAATTCCTTAAGATGATGATTGGAAAAACGCTATTATTTTTTCGAAATTTTTAAAAGAATTCTATGATGCCATCTATCGAATATTAGAAAGTTAATATGTTACTTCAAATGATTATTTTGAATGGATTTGAAAGATGTAGACAATGCTTCGAATCTTAAGCTTCAAGTTATGGGTGCAAAAACGAAAGAAAAATTTGACAAATATTATGGAAGTTTGGATAAAGTAAGTATGATAGTGTCGACTGTGATTGTATTAGATCCTAGAACCAACAAATTCGAGCTTGATGAGTATTTTTAAGAAAAAAAATGATTTTTTTTTTTATCTTGGCATTTTGATGACTCGGGATATTTTGTCTATTCTCGTAACTACTGTTGCTTTAGAGTCAACTTTTAGTACATCGGGTTGTGTGCTTGATAGCTTTTGAAATTCTTTGACTCTCAAAGTAGTGGAAGCTTTGATTTGCACTCAAGATTGGTTGAGAGCTGTTCATGTGTCGATTAATGTTGAAGAGTGCATCGAGAATGCAAATAAATTTGAGTTGGGTAAGTGATGTTTATATTTTTATATATTGTAATTCCTTATATATATATCTAATAAGTGAATATTTTATTTAATATCTTTTTCTTTTTAAGATATGGATTGTCTTAATGAGGAAATTATCATCGGTAAATAGAGTTTACCAGTTAAAGCAAAATGAATATATATGGTAAGGCAACCACCGCCTTGGTGGCCGTGATGGTTTGAGTTCTCTCCCCCTCATGAAAGGGAGGAGTTCGAATCCCATCACAGTCGCTTGGGGTCATAAGTGGGACGCCGAGGGTGGTGGGTCCTCTCGCTTACGTCGCTTACGTGTCCCTCCAGGTTTACTCGCCAGCTACCAGCTGTATGGGGTTCCTAGGTCACCCAAATATATATATGCGGTAAGGCATCTAATACTTATTTTACACTTCCATCCGATGGCTTTAGTTCTCATATATGATTGATTATATAGTCAAGTTAAGCATCGTGGTATGCTCTTTTATGTAGGCTCCAGAAGATGTTAGTTCTCATCATGTCCAATGAGCACTTACACAAATTGCAATGCCGGGCTACCCTATATATGGTGAACTTTCAGTTGCAAAGAAAACATTGTAGTTATAATTGCAAATAACCGATATACGACACTTCAATTTTAAATTTAAAGCTATTATTAAGTTATTAATTATGATTGTTGTTTCTTTTGATTTTAGGTGATAAATTTTGAAACAAATTTTCATGGATGTTTGAGGACCAAAAACTCATCTTTCTTTTAATGCTCATACTCACAATTTTAATGCTTTTTTTTTAATGGTCTAGTTGGTTTTATGGTTTATAAATTTCTTGATACAAAGTTCCCAAACAAAGTTTATGGTCTAGTGAATTTTGTTCCATTTCAATGTAGACTTTTGCTTCTTTCTCTCTCTTTTATCTAGTTGAATTCCTTGTCAAGAATTCATTTTCCTCCATTGATAGTTTTCTTTGTTTTGTATTGTTTTTGATAAATGACAAGCTTAATTATTATTGTTGCGTTCATTTCTTTTAAAAAAAAACTAAAAATGAAACAAAAAAAAAAAGGACCCGTTGGAACCTAAAACTGACCTTGGAACTTGTGGCAAGGTAGGTTTCAAGTTCTTGGTTCCGACGGGTAGGTTCTAGGTTCCAAAAAATGACAAACCTATACGCAATGGTAGATTCCAAGTTCTAGGCAAAATCTGTAAAAAAAACTTGGAACCGTTCATCCCTAATCTTAGGTATCAGAGTTGATAAACAAAGATGAAGCTAGTTGGAAAGAAAACAAAGTGAGAGAGATGTTCGACTACAAAATGTCCTAGGAGATTCTAGCTATCTACCTTAACTCTCAGTTTCCTTGAGATAAATTAATGTGAAAGCTGACTAAAATAGGCCAATTTACAATCAAGAGTGCCTATAATAATCTTAGGGCGTAAGGAGAAATCCATAAACAAAATTGATCATCATCATCCTTTTTAACCTCTAGAGAATTGTGGAATAGAATATGGAATATTAAAATACAACCTGCCCAAAAAGATATTTTTCTTTTTCTTTATCAACTTTGCTAGAATGCACTAGCAACCAAAGAGAATTCATTTCAAAGACATATTGTACCTGAAGCCACTTGCACAATCTGTCATTAGCACTTGAAATCCATTGAGCATCTTTTCCTTTTGTGTCCATGGACTCAACGAGTCTAGAATACTATTGTGGTAAACATACAAAGTTATGTTCATGGAGTGACCTGAATAGAGGAGTGGTTGGTTAATTTTCGATATACTTTGATATCGTTTGAGCAGCTTGCCTTATTATTATGGCACATCTAGAAATCTTGCAACGACTGGGTGTTTAGAGCTAAAATGTTGAATCCCCAGCATGTAATCATCTCAGTAAGGACCATGGAGACAAACTTAAACATATGGGTGGGAAAGAAGGAATGAAAATCGCAAATGCGAACTAACATACCTCTAATTTGGACTCCCCTTCCCTCAAGTGTGCTTAAAATCAACATGGATGGGATCTTATGCTAAAGAAACAGGGGAAGGGGCATTGCTTGTGTATGTCAAGACAGTCGGGGTATCCTCATCAATGGATTTGCTTCTATGGTGAGAATTCTCAGTGAGATAGGCGGAGGCAACTGCTATGCTAGAATTCCTAAAGTACTTTAAAGGAAAAACTGAATTGAAGATGGAGATGGAGATCGATAGAATGGATCTGATGAAGGTGATAGATGAGGGCATAGATCAAGTCAGTTGGGAAGTGCACATTCTGATCATACCAAAGCCCAATCGCGTGTAAAAAAAATTACCAACCTAATAGTTGCCCATTGCAGAAGAGAGCATAATCAAGTGACAGGCTGGGTTGTGAAGGCCCATTGAAATGAGTCTCTGCCAATTAATTGGGTTGCTTATCCCTCAATTTATCTTTTGGAGTTGTTGTGCTTTGAAACTCGTACTTTGGCTCCGTTTAGGAACCACTTTGGAAAGCCCTTTGGGGGTCCAAAGCCCATTTGCCCAAATATTAAGTATTTGGAAACACCCAATAAAACTTGCCTTCAAGTAATACTGGCATTCCAAAGGTTGAAAAGCCCAAGGCAGGTCCTAGGTTACCTTGGGCTTTCAGCATTTTTGAAATGCCCATGTCATTGTTCATGAAAAACTATTCATCTTCTTCTCCAGCGGCGTAGACGAGCTTGAGAGGCTGGTGAGGTCACGGCTGAGGTAGGCGAGGTCACAACTGAGTTCGGTGAGGTTGCGGCGACCATCACCGGCCAATTGCTCGACCTCGGGGAGTCGCGTTGACCGCCTGCGAGGTGTGCGACCCAACGAGTTGCGTCGCCGCGACAAGATCTGGTTGCCCGACCTCCGTGCGACCAGATCTGGTCACGATGAGGTCGCGCGACCTCTGGCAACTAGATCTGGTCGCGCGGAGGTTGGGCAACCGGATCTGGTCATTGCTAGGTCACACCAGTTGCCGTGAGGTCACGTGACCTCCGACACGACCCAGATCTAGGTCGCGCCGATTGCCGCGAGGTCGCACGACCTCTGGCGACCCAAATTTGGGTCACCGCAAGGTCTTACGACCTTCAGTGCACCTAAATCTAGGTCGGGCGACCCTCTCGGAGGTCGCCCGACCCTGAGGTCGCCGGCGGCTATTTGCTTGGCCGGTGAACTTTTTTATTTTTTATTTTTATAATTTTTTTTAATCACCAAAGTTTTTTTTTGTAAATGTGATTCCCCAAACACCATTTTACTTAGAAGTACTTAC
Organism: Rutidosis leptorrhynchoides; assembly: GCF_046630445.1. NCBI lineage: Eukaryota > Viridiplantae > Streptophyta > Magnoliopsida > Asterales > Asteraceae > Rutidosis > Rutidosis leptorrhynchoides. The sequence goes on from NW_027266674.1 coordinate 56,463, forward strand.
AAAGGGTTTTTAAATTATAATTTACCAAACACAGTTTGCATTTTGGAAAATATTTTGAATTAAAGGTTTTTGCATTTTCTTAAAGACTTTCCTCAAAAGTCTTCACAAACACACATTTTATCTTTTCAAACTTTCACTTAAATGAGAATGCTACGAAAGCTTTTTCGACAAAAACAAAAAGGGATTGCCCATCGTTAATTGATTAATTCTATCGATAAATAAAATAATGAATTGATTACTTCATGTATTCTATTTTTTACATATTTTAATTTTAAAATCCCAATTTGTACTATATTATTAACAAAATTCAAATTATGAAATATTTTCATATGTGTAGAATTCCTTCATACTGCGTAAATAGTTTATTTCCATTCATTAACGATCTATATATTTCGTAGTAACATAATTTTGCAAAATCTTTCCAAATGTCAATATTGTGGGTACATGCAATGCATGTGCATAGTTTGGCTATCGAAGATCCTTAGAATAACAAACATGATAACAAAAAATGTATAATAAAGCACAAAAGAAAATGCCTTCGACCAATGGAGAAAATAATCAGGTCGCTAATTCTTCACTTTCTTAGATTAAGTGCTTAAACTTGCATGAATTTTTCTAATCAAGCTCTTCTGACTCTTGCTTTGGTCAATAATTGGAGTTAATATGTCGATTCAGAACTCACAGAAAACCTTGATTAGATAAAAACCACGGGTGAATTTTTCCGGCACAGAGATTGCACTTGAGCTTTCCGAGTTGAAATTCTTGCCGCCTACAAAGACCATGTGGGCTACGATTAATTGGAGTAGGAGTGGAGGGATTCTGGACCTGAGTAGGTCCTTAAACTGTTCCTATTCTCGGAGTTAACCCCAACAGTAAAATGTAATAATGATAACTGCGGGGGTCCGAGTCCGGTATCGAACGGGTTACACGCAATTTTCAAGGACTTGATTAGATAAATTAAAAGAAATAGAGACAAAAATCGAGAAAAACGTGCAAGTTTGGGGGGCAAAAAGCAATTTTTTTTTTTCCTTTGTAGGATCGTCGTCGTCGTCGCCAGTTCCAAAATTCAAAAAGCCAGAGACATCTCCATTTTCCCTCTCTTTCTTTCTCTCGCCGTCGCCGATGGAGAAGCGGCTGCGCTCCTCCTTCAAATCCTCGCCGGAGGAGTTCTTCTCCGCCGTCGCCGGCCTCAGCCTGAAATCCTCCAAGGCCGCCCTCAAATCCGTCCTCCACTCTCAGCCCCCTCCTCTCGCCTCCTCCCCGTCGTCGTTCCCCGCCTCCCTCCACCGCGCCGTCTCCCAGTCCGTCGCCGCCCTCAGGGACCTCCTCCGCGGCTCCCCCGATGCCGACCCCGGCGACCTCGCCTCCCCTCCTTCCAAGCGCCCCCGCCGCTCCTCCCGCCGCCTCTCCGAGCCCCTCGGCGGCGGGCCCTCCCCGGCGGGCCTCGACCGCCGGAGGCAGAAGGCCCTGGAGAGGCTCCGGGTCTTGGCGCACGTGGCCCGGCTGTGCGTCTCGGCGGCCCGCGGGGAGAGCTCGGCGGCGGGCGATCTGCTGCCGGCGGTGCGGGCGCTGCACGACAATTTGGTGCTCTTCGAGTCGGACTCGGTCTTGTCGGCGGAGATCGTGGGCTTGTGCGAGGAGTGGTGGAAGGGCGATCTACCCGGGAGAGAGAATTTGATTTCGCAGTTCCTGCCGTTCCTGGTGTCGAGGTCCTTGACTTTGAAGAAGAAGGTCGACGTGGGGAGGGTTTACGCGATGCGGGAAGCGTTCGGCTTGTTTGACTTTGAGGATGACAGCATCGAGGACTTGAAGATGTTGTTGATTCGGTGTGTGATCTCGCCGCTGTATTTGAAGACCGAGGAAGGGAAGCGATTCGTGGCGTTCATGTTTGGGCTGAGCAGGCAGCTCGTGAAGGAAGCTTTGGCGATGATCAAATCGCAGATTCCGTTCGGGAGGAAGTCGATGTTGGAGGCATATGGGGATATACTATTCAGGGCGTGGAATGCTGCGGAAGGAGATTCAAAAGATGAGATTGAAAATGGGTTTTTGCAGGGTTTAATTGAAGGGGCGATACACTTGAGCTCCGCAGCACTTGCAACATCAATCAGAAGAGTCTTGGGTGGGTTTATCAATCAGCGGACTGTTGATGGTGTTGAGAAGGTCCTCTTCCGTCTGACCGAGCCAGTACTTTTCCGCTCACTACAGGTATGGTCAGATTATGGATGAATTTGTTGCTAAAGAAAATGACAAATTTTGTGGGTTTGATTGATAGGAATGAATGATCTGATGATGCTACCTGCATACAGATAAAGAGGTTGTCCCTTTTTATGATATCATTTGATATTGATTGCATCTATAATTATCTTGGTTAGTGGTGAGCAAGCTGGACTTTGATGCTGGCAACTAGGAACAATTAGTGGCATGTGTCGAACCAGCATATAGTTGGGTTATGTTGGACCAGATTCTGCTGTTTATGTCCAATGTTCAGTGAAAGGTGGATCAGTGGCCCTTTTTTTCGTCAGTAGTTTCTGTAGTTTCGTGATGCCAATTAATACTGAACAAACTGAGGGAGTCAGAACAAGAGAATTTTCCTATGTCATTTCACTGATGCAATGTCTGAATGTTTACACTTGCCTTGACAGGTCGCAAACTCAGATGTTAGACAGAATGCACTGCACTTACTGTTGGACGTGTTCCCTCTAGAAGATCCAGATGCCACTAAAGAGGTTAAGGACAGATTACTTGACAGACAGTTCTATCTGTTGGAAAGACTGCTCAAGGATGATTGTCCTGATGTAAGAGTTGTTGCAGTGGAAGGTTGTTGCCGCATCCTTAATCTGTTCTGGGAAGTTATTCCTTCATCTACCATCACCAAGATTATTACAAGGATTTTCGATGACATGGCATATGACAACTGCAGTGAAGTTAGGCTTTCCACTATAAATGGAGTCGCATATTTGCTTGGTAATGGACAGTCACATGAGGTTCTTAAAGTGCTACTACCGAGACTTGCGCATCTGATTACAGATGGTACTCTTTCTGTGCGGGTTGCCCTAATTGAACTTCTCCTCCTCACTAGAGATATTCGATCTTTTCAGTTTAATAAGGTTGAAGTGCTGTCTCCAATCTATTATATGTTAAGATAATGCAGTCTTTTATTATTTGGCTGGTTTTGTTTCTTATTCACACTTATGTTCCATAGGTGGTAACCCTAGAAGCACTACTGTCCATGCTTGCAACTGATCAGGCACAAGTTGCACAAAAGATCACGAGATTGCTTTTGCCATCATATTTTCCCTCCAAGGTAACTTTTGAAGAGGCATGTAATCGATGTGTTACACTTATCAAGAGGTCGCCCAAGGCTGGAGCAAGGTTTTGTGAGTATGCTGCCTCGGAAGGTGCACCGTTGAAGTCTCTTATGCAACTTTTCAAAGTATTTATTAGTTTTGTTTTGTCAACCGATAAGCTGAATGAGGATCAGATTGAGGGTTTACTTGATGCTGCTGCATACATTTGTAAGCAACTTGTTGGTGAGCCATCATACAAGGATGCCCTGAAGGAAATATTTGCAAATGACAAGCTGAAGTGCTTATTTGCTGCGGCACCAACTGCGCATGCTCAATCTTCTGTTCTCAATATCGTCTCTGCCATCTCCCCAGATGATGTGTCAGGGCTCATTGAAGAATGTGGGCGCATAGTCATGGACTGTATTGGTATATGTGAAAATGAAGAAAGGCAATCTGAAGTAAGAAGTGCCCATAAGTTGTTGCTCTCTTATGATCAATGTGATGATATGTTTGACACTTTCTCAAAATTGCTGCAAAATGCTGCTTTCCATTGCCATAAGAAGTTTGGCATTGATATGTCAGAGAAGCAGAGTAATTCCTCATCAAAAAGGAAAAAAAATCAGTCATCGGTGAGAAACTTAGCTAAAAAGACAAGAGTCGGCCAGCAGATGCCATCCAGCTTTGAGGATGGCTATCTGGTTGCTGTAGGAGTAGCCTGGCAAATAAGAGACTTGCTTGGATGTGAGGACTCTCGGAAGGCTATGTTGGCTTCTTCATCTTGTGAACTGATTCTTAATACTCTAAAGGTTATCACAACAGCCAGCATTGTGGAGTGTGTGAATGTTGAATGCATGAGCATATACCCTCTCTTGGCATATACAACCTTGGTGATGCACATGGCCGCAGCAGATCCTAGCCTGAGTAGTTCACAGAACTCTCGCAACAGTATGTATAGCACATCAAACCCTTCAAGAGCAGTGATAGAGGTAAAAATCTTTCTTTTTATAAGTGACTTGTAATGACTATTACTAGTAGGAAGTTCACTTTGGACAAAATGGTGATGATGATTACGTACTATTTGTTCATTATGGTTTCTGGTCCATCTGCATGATAGATTTCTTCCTTTGTCTCACTTTTTTCATATACCAGTCTTCTCATTCTGTTCTTGCTAGGATCAGTTAGGGAAAATAAAGTGTAAACCTGTTACCAGGCATTATGCCTACATTGTGATACTGACTGATGACCGATTTTAAGGTGCGCCAGATCCCAATTTTTCTCATGCTCAGCTTATAACATGAAAAAATATCACCGTCGGGTGGAACAGTACAAACTGAATATCAAATGCACATATGAAATTGGACTTTTTGTAAGCTTTCACTAGAAACATGGGACTGATGTAATGTCCAGGTTTCTGTTAACGAAATATGCCGGCAGTTGATAGAGACATATTTTTCAGATGTCTGTACAACAGCAGAGTACCCATTATGGATTTCTTATGAGTGTTTGTGTAAACCAAGTTAGGATGGAAGAGTGACAGATCTGGCACAGAACTTGATTTGTACATTCATTAACATCTTCCAATCTGTATTCTTTTGATACTTGTATTGGTTTAGATGTGTCTTCATTATATATGTTGAAATTAACTGTTTGAGGGGTTTGAACCCTTTGTTGTATTCTTGCCAACCAGTCTCTATGATGGAGTAAAATATTATGTTAACAGCAGGGATATGCTTCTTCCATTTGTGCTTCATCAGTGCCATCCATAGAAAAGAAATGAATAGGATTGGCTTCCTTTCAACTTTAAGCTCAGGGCCCTGGTTTGAGGTTTTAGCCTTACATACTTTTGTTGAGTGAGCCTTTTCTATGAGTGGTAGATGACTGAAGAACCTGTGTAGGTGCTTGGCTAATTATCCTGCATTACTAGGTTATGGATCAGTTGCTAAAGTGTGCGGAGAAGCTGCTTAGAGCTGGTGGCCCTGTTAATCCTGCCTCTGGACAAAAGGAAAAGGAACCAGCAACAGATGCCTCTCAACCAAGTGATAGTGGTGAGTGTGTGTGGAAGGGCATACGAGAAAAAGGGAGAGATATCCTGTATTCTAACTATCTGCTATTATGTGAATTTCCCATTTATTCATATTCTTATAAAGTTGAACTTGTAACGTGCATGAAGCAACAGTAATTAGCTTATAGTTTGCTGCTGTGAATACATTCACAATTCCATCTAATCCATGAGATGGTATTGTTACTTGAATTAAAATTCTCCAAGTGTGGATGGAAATGGTAGCATCTGCCTATCCTGCTTTTATTAGCAAGAGCGTAATCCTTGTTATAGTGAGATGCTCTTCATCATTCATGCTGCTTTCATCTGCAGAAGGACAACTGTTGGTTAAGTAGGTTTTGTGACTTTGTTCATCTAAATTGCCAATACATTCTGAGTCAAGGAAATCTCAAAAGGGTTACTCTTGTTGGCATGATTTAGTTCATGATCAAAAGAAGATTAGGGTATAGATGAACAGCATATATGGCCTTTTGAACACTTTACTGGGCAACTGGGCATTGGTTAGCTGATTTTTCTTTCTTTAGGTTGATGGTATTGCTTTGTTGATGAAGTACACTGTTTCAAATTGTCAAAATTTGAAAAAGTATCTGCACAATCACCTCTATGGGTTCATTACGGCAGATGTTTTGCGTGTGCTCTGGTTGGCTGCTAACGTTTTATTCTTGTGACATCATTCCAGAATCAACAGGAAAAAAGATATCCAGAAAGGTGAAGATGCTAACCGCAATTTTCAAGTTCATAAGTGATGCCATAACCTTGAGATTTTATTCTGGCAATTATGGGAGATGCTTACATTGCGCATCAGCAGCCGTTCGACAGATCATCTCAGATTTAGCACAACTATCTAGCCAGTCATTGCAATTGACAGAGGATGACATGAAAGAAATGACCACGTGTCTGAAGAGCTCCTTCACTTACATGGTAAAATTGCTTAATTTAGTCCTTACAGACACCAGCGAAGCTTCAAGGGTTCAGTTGGAAATCTTTGATCTAGCCAATCATTTGCTCGATCTGATAATTAGTGTCGAGTTATCATTAGGGTATGGTTGCGTCACGCGTCTTATTGCAGCAGCCAAACCATGGCTGCCTGATTTGGTTGTGGCCCTGGGATCCACATATATGCTGAACAAGATCCATGGAGATGTTTCTTTAACCATGTCCGATATTTCAACCCATTTTCCATCATGGCCGTCAGTTATAGCAAGGATGGAGGTGGATGAGCTCTCTGAAGATTGTTCTGAAGTGGAGGATGAGAGCATCTCTCGATCCGAGAAGTACCCAGCATTTAAGAAGCTATTGCAAACAGTACTCGATCTGCTGAGAGCAAATGTTAATCTACTCGATGCAGTTGGAATGATCTTCTTGGCTGGTTCATTGTTTGGGCTCGAGAGGGATAATGACGGCCTTGTGTTGGGACTCTTGCACTTTGTGACTGCAAAGCTAGTTGGGCACGAAAATCAACATTGGGATCAACTTGATATGATGTTGGCTTCTCTTGATCAAATCTATCTTCCGATTGAGAAAAAGCTTGGAGAACAAATTCCCGGATATAGACAGAACCGATTGAGTGCCGCTCGGGCTTTGCTTGAACCTGTTTGGATGAATCATCATAGCTTCGAAAGTGGGAGATTTTCTGAGATGGATGAACAATAACCGGGCATATGCCCAACTTGTACAGATAATCCAGACTAGGAAGTTTGTCAAATTGTAAGGCGGGGTAAGGTCCCCAAAGCTTAAGGGAATTTTGTCAAGCTAGTAAACTTCTGTTCGATCGTTTCTCCCACATATGCCCTTACTCGTTAAATTTCAATAATTTCAACGGTGGATTTCTGCTAGAGGGTATTTTGATATGAGTTTTTTCCTCCCGGATGGTGTTCGAGATCGATTGATCGTGCGCCTGCGGAGTTCAACTCAAGAAGATTGGGAAGCACCAACAGGTCAATTATTTAACCTTGTTTTTATAGATTCAGCGAAAATTCTCCCGCACTCTTATAACACGATAATATCATATTAGATTTAAATATGGTGCAATAACAATGTGAGGTTGAGCATGCTGTTCAAACCATATCCAAGAAGGGATCATCCCAACAGCAGTATCTTCAAGCAGCTTATAAAATTAAAGCTGTCGTTCTCGTGCACTCCACAACAAAATAAGTTGATCCACCAGTGATTTGGATGTATTGATAAGACTAGCAGGGTTAGGTTGTCTTTACAAGTCAATCCCACTAAACACATGGTGCGGAGCAGCAATATCATATTCCAGAAAGAGGATCCATCATGAAACACGTTGGAGCTCCACAAGGTCACATCATCAATCAATCCTCGATCATACAAAGTGTATACTTAACTATTGCATGGAAAGAGAGCGGCAGTGCACGTTGGAATAGCTATAATCAACCTAACTTTCAATCATCTTTCAGCATCACACCATTCAAAGTAAGTCGCAGTAAATTCATAGCTCAAGCGTCTAGATATAAGATTAGGGATCTATTGGGCTAACTATAGGTAAATTGCTTCCTTTGGAGCATTGACCTTATTGCAATGGTCCAAGTGAGCGTCCATTAACAAGTACTAGCTACAGAGAGAAACTTCAGTGTGCTGGAGAGGAGAGAAGTGGGGGGTTGGGTTTGCTTTGGTGTACAAAGTGGGTTCAGAGATATGTTAATGGAGAAAGCGGCTTACATTAAATAATGGCGCCTACCACTACATTGAGTGGGAGAGTCTGCTCGCCAAGAGCATTAAATTCAAGCGTCATGAGTAATTTCATTTAATGGTGACCATGGCCCTTTTCTACAATAAAATCTTATTGGCGATTGTTCTAGAGATACAGGTTAAAGATTCATACATAAATATTGTCATTTTCAGAGTACCAATGGCAAGACCTTTAAAAATATAGTGGAAAGATACTCTTTGTAACTCACACGGAAAGAGTGTAAAAAAAAGTTACAAATTTATTGCGCCGATGCCAATTTAATCTTAAACTTTTTTTGATTAATTTTGCCTTGATTTTGCTGATTTGAATGCTAGGCAGTCTACATGGCATTGCCGACACTAATATGGATAATTTCTAATAGTATTTTAATATTTTTTTCTCATATTTAGTTTTTTTTTTTTTTTTGCCTTTCTTCTTCCTTTGGTCAATGACCAGCCATGGTAAGAAGAGTTGGCCTTGCTTAGGCGAGGGTCGCTGTTGCCCACCATAGGCAAGGCTTGGCCGAGCAAGGGCTCCCCTAGCCAAAAATATGGCGAGGCTATCTTGGCTTGGGCGAGGGTTGGCCTCACTAGATCTAGGGAGGTGAGCCATTGCCCTCACTTGGTCAGGCCTCATTTGTGGTGAGTGATGGGGACCTTTGCCTAGGTGAGGCCAGCTTGCCCTACCATGGTCAATGGCCGGCCAACACGAAGGAAAAAGAAAGGCCAAAAAAAAAATGAAAGAAAAAAAGAACGAAAAAATTTAAAAGAAATTGAAAAAATACAATTAAAAATTGTTCATATTAGCGCTAAAACACAAGTTGGCCGGTGTTCACATTAGCAATATCTAGCCAAAATTAGATAGAATAACTGAATTGATATTATGTTAAAATGTTAATGACTAAATTAACATCAATAAAAGATTTAGAACTAAATTGGCACAAATGCAATATGTTTATGACTTTTTTTGACACATTTCCCCGTATTTTGCGATTAATTTGTTTTAGTAATGAAGCCATGTTTGCAACTTGCCTTTGTTATTTTATAAATTTAATTTTCCAAGATATCTCTCGTTAGAGTTACAAATATCTTGAAACTTTTGAACACTATGCCAATGAGATAGATTTGGAATCCAGTTCTCCATTATGAGCCTATTCGACATTGTTGGTGAAAGCACTTTGTACTTTTATAAGATTAGTTATCAAACCTTCTAATTCTATTGATCCCTAAGCACAGATATGTTTATCAGATAAAGCTACCTTTAAGGTTATTCTAATATTAAAGTTCTCGCGTTCATTGATAGGAATTTTAATGAAGGCAGTTTAAGGGCTTTAACTAATTATTAATGTCACGTTGGTTAAGGCTAAACACCAATAGGACTCAAGGACAAGAGCATGGAGTCCAGTGCCGGCGGAGGCAACTCCCTAGGAAGCTTCCTTGGGATCAACTAGATATATATCACGGACAATGAATGAGTGATCCTTGAACGTTTTTCTCAATGTTAAATACCATCCTTAAACTTAATTTTTTGCAATTAGATCCCAGAATTTTCGAAAATTCACTCAATAGCTAGTAGTTTAGGAAGGTGCTTGTGAATTGCACAAGTCTGAAACTATATTTGTATTATTATTGTGGACATACAAAAAGACACCATCTTATCAACATACGGAAGCATCACCCTCCCATTAGTCGTTCTCAAAAGCCCTCCCCACTTGCTTTTTCTTTGGATGAACTTTCTGATCTGGTTGACAACGTTTGCACTCTTTCCAACTGTAATTGCAGGTAGTCTCACAGTGATAGGTCCAACCTTTCTTATCAACAAATGGTCCCAAAATGGGGCTTGTTCCACGCACCCTGCTCACATCATTTTTCACTAAAATGAGGGACGTCAGGGAAAGAAGTGGAGAAGAAATTGAAAGAAAAGGCTGAAAAGGAGAGCACGATTTACCCTACTAAAAAGTTTGACCATATAAGGAATCATGGACCACACCCCCCGCTACTTTAGTTTGCTACATTTTCTAATATGTCCATTTAAAATTCTAAAAGTATTTGCTGATGTGACCGTAATTTCTATTGACTCGACGTATTAAATTGGACACGCGTGTTCACTTGGCTTATATGTGCTTTTACATCGTCTCTCTATTGGCTCGGCGTATTAAATTGGACATGCGTGTTCACTTGGCTTATATGTGCTTTTGCATCCTCTCTCTCTCTCTCATTATTTTGGTCCCAAAAAAAGGAGAAAAATAATTAGAATAAATGTATTGTAAGTTCTAAAACTTATTAAGGAAATACAATTTAGTCATAAAACATACAAAAAGTGCAATCGAATCCTAAAACTTATCAAATTAGTATAATCGAATCCTAAAATCTATCAAATTAGTGCAACCGAGTTCTTTCATTAATTCTATCTAACTTGATTACGGAAAAGCTTACATGGATTTTTTTAAATATTATCTCTCTTCTATGTGAATAAAATATGAAACACAAGGCTAAAACCTTCATTTTGGTTCAAATATGATCTTTGATATTAATTTTATTTAAATTAAATTAAAAAAAAAAAGCTCAATTTGAAAAAAGGGAGAAAGGGGGATGAGAAACCGGGCGGCAAGCCATGTCATCGCCACATAAGATAGAGAAAATAAAAAATCAAAAAGGTCACATAAGTGTTTTTCATTAATTAAGTGGGATTGAGTTAATGGAATGACTCGATTTACTAATTTGACAACTTTTAAGACTTTTACTGCACTTATCCAAAATGATTTGCTAACTTGAAAAATTGACGTGGCAGCCCACATCAATCTTTTGGCCCAATAAATGCTTCTTAGTAGGTTGAAACGAAATGACTATATTAAGTGACTTTTTCGAAGTTTGGATTTTAATTAAATAAAAATAAGGTTTATGAACTACGTTGAATATTGAAAAAAAAAAATTCAAAGATCACTCACGTTGCGTTATGGTAGGTTTTTTCTTTTTGGCGGAAATAAAGATTCCATTAATTTCTTAGAATAATATTCGAGAGGTACATAAAAGTCTTTTAAGCCTAACAAATCCCAAATAATTATAGAATAAACCAGATGCTAGAATGCAAACAGCAAAACACAGTTTGGAACTAGAAGTACACTCTGGTCCCTAAAAAACAAATCTGTCACCGTAAATATTTAGCTGCCAATAAGTAGATTTAGTGATGAGCACACACCGAGATCCTCCACTTTAATGGACGCACATCTAGATTCAACGTCCTCATCATCATCGTTGTGCGAAGACACCAACATCAATATATTGAAACAAATCAAATACTTGATTTAGACCTAAATCTAAATCGGGAGGGTAAAATCCCTAGATCTAGATCTGAATTGGAAGAGGAGAGCAGCCTAATTTTAGAGAGGTTGTGAAGTTGTGTCACGAACATTCTATTCGGTGGATGTTGGCTAGATGAATGACCGAACTGGCATCAATGTTCACCTAAGATTACCTGCAAAAATTCATTCACATACATAAACTCCCAAAACAGATTAGGAAAGAAAAGAAAAGATAATCAAAGTAAAGAAAAAGAAAATAAGAGAC
>NW_027266675.1:0-68061 GCF_046630445.1 Rutidosis leptorrhynchoides
AGTTAGGCAAAATCACAAATTCATGGATGAACTTGTAAAGCTAGCAGACGAATTAATTGAGTCTATGCAGCTGGCAGTGGAAGAAATAGAGAAGGGACAAGAACTGGTGGTGGAAGATAATCTTGTTCATGCAGCTTTCAATGGCTTTGGAAGCCTCTAAACCTCTCCCTCTATGCCCAAGCCATCATTCAAATTCATGGATGAGTTTGTTCCACTCTTACCTCATGGAATTTTGGACAGAACAGAGCAGTCCAAATGGACTCTATCACCCACGCTCTCCGCCTCATCAATCATCATTTCCATTGCAGCACTCCATTATCCCCTTGTAATTGTGCCCCCAGCCTTCACTCGAGCGTGAAACAAAACTCATGATGTGCAAAAAAGTCTCTTTGAAGAAGATGATGAGAATTGCGATGCACGAGAGACCAATCAAGCTACTTTAAAGTCGGGACAAAAAGAGAGTAAAAATAAAAATTAGGTTGTTTAAGGTCTCATTTGGCTATAAAAAGTTCAAGAACTAATGGTACAATATGAAACCAAAATCCCTTTCTGTGTAACTTCTTCCTTTTTTATTGCAAGAAAACATAACATACAGTCCCATTTTGTAAAGCTAGCAGATGAATAATCTTCATATATCATCCACTCATGGCACTCATGAAATAACTATTGAATCAGCTTTCCAAGAATATGGCATTATCAGAGTCATGGTATGTATCAGTCAAACACACCCTATGACATGAAGCAAGCTTGCTCTCTCAAATTTTCATGTTTATCAGGCCAAAAGATACTTCTATTCATATTGAGAATTTTTCGATTTATGAGCTGAGTAAGAATTAAGTCTACGCACTGAACTCCAGCAAAGAAAATTCGAAGAGCTATCGCCAAATATAGGTCTAGTACACTACTCTTCATAATATCAAAAGCAAAGGTAGAAAGTGTATATCATGTTTTTTTATTGATAATTTTGAGCCATAATTCACTCTGTAATGTTTGCACCCAACAATTCTATTGGTATGTCAGTAGTTTGATGGCGAAGCTTGCATCAACATGGATTCTGAAGTGGAATATAGCAAGCAGACATGTAACAAGTTCTTCTAGAGCCAGCTCAATTTGGTATGTAGATTTGGTACATTCCTTCAGAAAGCAAGTAAATAACCGCATGCCACAAATCTGCTCAAGGAATCATTATTCATTGTGTGAAATATTGAGCATGATATTTGACCTGTACATCGAATATGGAATGACATTTGTGTACAATGCAAAACCAAAAGCCACACGGGACAAAGTGTTATGTTGTGGAAGCCGCCTCTTGAGCCTTGTTAGGAAAAACTATCACATGGCGGGAGTCACCAACCAGTGGTGGCTAACTTTAGAATCCTATTATAGTGCAACCACTTGTGTACATTGGCCTGTTTAGCTATATGATATTGTTGTAGCAAATTCACTAGACGTTAGTTGATCTGGCTGTCAAGCGGTTGGGAAAACAAATAACAAGCTTACTTTCTGATCCTAGTTTGGCTTTAAATTGATTAAACTGTCCACAAACAAATTTTCCAAAGATGGCTTTGATGGTGTGCGTGTGTGTGCTAGCTCCTGGAATCAATGGATGAAACTGTTTGATGGAAATCGATCTAAATGACAGGAATAGCAAATTGCTCAGAAATTAAAGTGGAAGTACTGTGAATTATTTAAAGGTGCAATGCAGGGAATAAAGGAAATCAAAGCAAAGAACACTAAACTCAAAGGAGAGCCAAACAAAATTAACTGAAAACAAGATTATGAGGACATTAACATTGCTAGAATTGAAATTAATCACAGTTTGTACAAATGACACTCGAATGGAGACATTGACATCGACATTGAAACGATACTCAAAGGGAAATCAGCAGTAATTTTGGTAGAGGTCCAGCATAATTTCACATATCTTTTTGTCTGCAAATCTTCTATCATAAGTCTTAAATTCCCTTTGATTATTACTAGGTCGATGTCCATTTCTTAACTTAACTTATTTTATATATCCATAATTTCTTAACTTAACTGCTTTCATATATCCATAATTTCTCACTTAACTAAACTTCCGATACCTGAGCATTTCTCGTACCGTTTCCGCTTATTTTGAATTAAATTAGGTTGAAGACTCTCTTCCTCAAACTTTGGTGGAATGGTCTCTTATGAGCATAAAAACGAGATTGAACTTGATATAGCTTGGCTATGATTTATTCACCACCAATATATAATGACTTACTGTGTCATACCAGATGACAAATTCAGTCACACAACCAAAAGAGACAAATTAAAACGAAGCATCAAGGGAAACAGAACTCTCTATTATCAAAGGATGAAGCATCAAAATTCACAATATATGATCAGCATGTCGAACAAGAACATCCAGATCACTCTATTATGCAATCTCAGATTGATCAATCATGAAGACAAATTTGTCATTATCATCTCTGAAGCAAAACGTCGAACAGGTGGTGATCATGAATGGTGAGGTGTTCTACAAAACGAATTCCTATCAATCGGCGAGCAATATAACATGAGCAATTTAAGATAACAATTTGAAGCTCTCGGCAAGAGGCCAACACAGAACAATTGTATGATCGAGTCTCGATGAATCGACCGCGTCCTACCTTGGGGAGATCCGATCCGAATGGTTACCTGCTAATAAATGAAGACACCGAAAGACTTGGAGAATCTCACGAAGACGAAGCTAAGGCGACGAATCAATTCAGCGACGAAATTGCTCGACGAAGATATTCAGCTGCAACCGGCTTCAACCGCGGGCATGGACACTGGAAGATATTTTTCTCGGTCCGTGCGTGTGCGTTCTTGCTTCGGTCGGTTCCTCAGCTCTCCCGCACGCACCAAGCGAGGGAGAAAGAGCACGAGAGGAGTTCCGACCGGTGGTGATGAGCATCCGTTCTCTGCTCCGTCACGGCCGCGGTTGCACTGATCGGCGAGGGAGATTTGACGGCGGCTGTCACCGATCGGAGATGGGATAGACGCTCGATTGACGGTGATGGAGCTGAAAGGAAGGGGTATCCTCAATCATACTCTTCATGTTGTGGTATTTCACCAGCTATTCATTTCCATGATTTAATGATTTAACTATTACGGAATAACATAATCTTGACCATTATGTAACACTATAGTTCAAATCAGTCACATGACAATCACGTATAAACTTTTACGGTAGATTTGATTGTATAATTCTTTCAATTTGCTTTAGATCACATATTATCCCAAACAAAGTAAGCATTTCAAATTTTAATTACTAGAACATCCTATAAATTTCTTAAAATTTGTAGTATTTCGTATTAAATGCTAAAAAAAGTAGGATTTAAAAGGACAAGAAATATAGCAAAATGGTATTATCATGTTTACTACATGCAAATAATCGCTTTACTTTGTTTAAGTTTCGAATATCAATTTTCTTATGTACATGTAGTGTTTTGATATTTGATAGTATGTAAAAAATTTGAACCCTTCTAAAAGGTAAGACAATAAACTAGAGAGTTCTTTTGAATTCATATTTAGAAGATAAGACGTTTATTGGTAACCTACGAATCATCTTCATTATTTCAAGTTATGAGTTTGTTCATCTATAATTATGTATGAGCATAGTGTATTCTACAAATATGCATGGCGTGTCTATAAAATTTCTTTTCGGCAAAAGTTTGAGACGGAAATGCTCATTGGGTTTGCTCAATCAATAATACAAATAACAATTTCTATTTGGGATGGATCTTTAATCAAATGATGTTTTATCAAGTGAATTATATAAGGGCAATGGTGTAATTGAAGACAGGCCATGCCAATTGGACGGGGAGTCCGCTTACTTTCTTCCATACGTATCATTGCTCTATTTATATGAACCCAAACAAGCGCATACCAATCAAATCTCCAAATAGTTCTCCAATTACAGAACTGACCAAAGCCTCAACTTAATTTCAAAACAATTTAGTCGATCTCTACAGTAACCATAGAAGTATTCAAAGTTCGGTTGAAGCTGCTAAAAATTGAAAATCCAAGAACATCCAACTTTTCAAACTTACTAATGCTTGCAGGCAGAGTAGTAATTGCGTTGCCTACTAGTGACGAGGAGAAGAAGGTGGAAAAACAGCTAACATCCATGAGAAAATCCACTTCTGATGGACTGCAATTTCTTAGATTCAGATGAATTAGATTTAGCAATCCAACGGTGCAATCCGAAATAACTGAATTATTCTCCATCTTGTAAAGAAACTTACGAAGCTTTGAGCAACCATTTGCATAAATATACCTAAGAGCTCGCAACCTATGGATGCAGCCCAATCAAACACATAGCTGGAAAAGAGGGGAAGCAGTTCTTCATCACACTGGAGGGCATAACAAAGTGAAGAGGAGGTCGCATAGACTGCTCTGCAAGTTGGTTTCCACGAACGGAACCAAGCTTGCTTCGATAGATATCAAACATTTGCTGCTGGTTGGATTTGGTTTTCTGTCGGTGTCTGTGGAGATTTATGTGAACTGGTTTTATACTCATTCGATCAAAGGCAAGAATGATAAGAAGGAAATAATTTACGAGTCGTTTTGTGAATGGAACATTGATTATTCTAGAACATTAATTCTAAGAGTGATTTGCAGGGTTTAGCCGTCAGCAGTACTTGCATGACTGAGAAAAATGACGATTTTTCTGAACAAGTGAGGTGATTAGTTCATGACCTTAATGCGGTGCATTTGGATGTCAATATGCATTAGTCTCCATAAGATTGTGATAAACTGCCTGCTTCCCGTTTCTGGTCATAGAGCTGATTTGTTTGAGGAACAAATCAAGTTGACTTTCAAGGTCAAGAACGGTTTTCAGGTCTCCCGAAGTGGCCTCCAAAAGTACTGAATTTTCCATGCGGGGGATGGCCTTAACTCGCAATTTTTGGAACTTTTGATGTTGTCCTCGGAGGTGAGACGCCTGGAGTCCTAAACAGCTGCCAATTTATTGGAGAGTCCACACTAAAAGGTATGGACATTAGACAGAAAGGAGAAGTTTGGATATGGAAGAATGCTTGGGATGGCCAAACCAAACTCAAGGGGTATAGCCCATCACTGAATAACACGAGCTGCCAGAGTTGATATTTGGACGGAAATGAAGGTGATCCATTGGTAGAGGCCCTCTCTACCCAGCTTACTTGCTTTGACTCCATTTGAGGGAGATCCCACATGGTCTGCAATGAGATGCAACAAGGATTCTCCAAAATAGTTATTTATTTCCACAACATCCTCTTCCTCCACCAACCTATTAGAGTTTCTGTGCGTTGTCTTTATTTTTCAAGGACGCTGTGGCTTGTTTCTTACTTGATAACGTGGTCAAGATTCTTTTCATCTTGTTGCCTTGGGAGCTTATGTAAACACATGAGCTCGAGCACGTAGAATTGTTGAAAGCATTTGATCTACATATATCCAACTGAAGCCTTTTTTTTTTATGCTATGACAAAAGGGGGAGGAATGCATGTGATATTTGAGTTTTGCCGAAGGAGGCTGATGCTTAATTGAATTAGGGATATATTCTGCACAAATTATCTTTTCTGGCGAAAATCAGGTAATCAAACATTTACCTTTATTTGGGAAATGAGAAGACATAATTAAATTAAGAGTGGAATGAAGTAGCAATATTTGTTACAAATGTAGAACCAACAAATACAGATTCGAGCACACCCGCCAATTAACAGCACATCCAGAGATAGAGAAACATAATAGACCCAGCACAGGCTCAATCAACCGCTTCCTACAAAACACATCTACTTCAAGAACATCAATATGCGCCCTTTTTGCCAGTCACAGCCCTTAACCTTTCTCGATTTAAATTGCATGTGCCAACCCTCGGATGGTATGCCAACTAAGATAATCAGACAAATTAGAGAAAGTGTGCAAGATGCTCGAACTTCATGATGGGTTTCTTCTACCCAAGAATGTAACTTGCAAATGAAATTGAAGGAATTGACTTTGTTCTAGACGTCTCTTTACTTTCGAGCTCTTTCTTCCTATCCTTCAAATAATATCCTCTTATACAAGTAATCCCACACTCTGTGATGAAAACAGAAACAAGAACAAGTGAACGGCAAATAGAAGGACAGTGATTTGGATGCACAGCGAAATGTCATTTTGAAACAATAGAAAAGTATTTCAATATGATATAGTGTTTGAAGCTATACACATCATGAATTTATAGAAAAGAAGAGAGATTCAAATATATGGAACTTGTCAAGCTCATATTTCCTTAAACTTCCATAAAGACAGAACATCCAAAAGCTCAGCAGAAGAGCAAAACTAACGCCCCGCCGCATTAATTTGGTAAAAAACAGACTCAAAGATACACGTGAGAAACTTGGGAAGGCTCATTTACATATCAAATTGTGTTACGTCTATAATCTTGCATTATAAGCACCCCGACTAGTACAATAGGGGAAACTGTAAGAGACGATAGACACATAAATATGAAAGAGAGAGCAAAGAGCTTTGTGATGCAAGCAATTTGGAAGAAATTATAGGATCCCCAAGAGTGAAGCGCAAAAAAGCAATAAAAATGAAGCAGTTTCTAAAGCACAAGATCATAGTGACTCAAACAATACTTCCAATGAGGCCAAAGAACAAGACCTACATAACTTCTTTTAACATCCCTTTATATCTAAGCATTTGAATAATTCCCCACTGCCTCAAGCTAAATTCAGCTGCAAAAAGTTTCAAATTTGTAACTGCTAAATAATATACATGGTATATGTATACTATTGGACATATGCAAAGTAATCCCTTGCAAATTAAATTTCCAAAATTTTAGCATTAGCACTAGCTAAATCAACAAATGTCCCATCCATCCATCTTTTTTTGACAAACAAGATGAAGTTGCTTGATGTGACAGCTGCTGTGGTCATCACGTAGAAGAATTCCATTAGAAACCATGAGAAGATGGACAAAGGGTCACTCTCACCAGGAAACGGCACAGGTATGGAAATTGCTGAAATTGAAGTGTAGGAAAACATTTAACAAATGCAACAAATTACAGTAAGCATTATGTCTAATATTCAAAATTGGCTGCAATCCAGAAGTGGACCTTTGTGCCATGATTCAAGAACGTCTCTGATTACTGAGATTATCTTTAAAGGCTTGAGGCATTTCCTAAGGGCAATTCATGTTGGGATAGAACCCTTAGGCATCCTCCACTTGCTTGCATATAAGGCGAAACCCAAACACCTTCTTAGAATTGCTTTGATACTTCAAATGAAAGCTGGAAGAGACTCCACTCAGTCTCTAGCATCTCATACAGTTCATTGAATGAACGGTGTGGAAAATAGTTAAACCACAAGTGATCGGACTGTAATAAAGAGAAAGTGCTTTTATTGTAGTTGCTTCAAATGGGATCTACCAATACTCGAACCTCACATGAAAGGCTAGCCTGAATTCCTCCTTCAATTCAAAAGCAACACAAAAAGTCAATCCAAGGACATCCGCATCCAAATGTTGGGGTACCCAGAAAGAGACAGGACACTCTTGACTTCGGATAAACTAGCATAGAATCTCTGTTCCAGGAAGTATAGTATCCATGTAGTGACCCACTCACGAACATCCTGCTATAGCAAATCTATAAAATCAGAATCACACCCGGCTCATGCATGCGGTGGAAGTTCTTAGCAGTGCATAGTGAGGAAAAAAAATCAAAATGAACAAGAGTACCTTCTCAAATGGTACATAACAGGAATTTGACAAATTTCAGTAACTTCCCCCATGCTCTGTGCCTCTTTTGCGATTTGTTAGACTCGATTAGATTCTTCCACTGAAGTATTTTTAAGTGTGAACTTCAACTCTCCATCCATACTTGGTACTTGCAAACCTGTGAAGAACCTAAGTCTTTACTAGACTCGCCTCCCAAACCCCAATGGGAACAATTCTCATCCAGGACAAGTCTGCAAGTAGTGAAAATGGAATAAAGTCATCCATCTAGATTGACGAGGGCATCAACATAATAGAAAAATAACTAAAAGAAAAGAGAAAATAATTTTACAAGACTAGTAGTCAAAACATTTAAATCCGCGAACTACACAATGGATACAGTTGGGAAAATTCACAAACACCTGGAGGGCGTCACAGAGTTGGGGTTCCTTTGGACGAAAGAGAGAAGGGACAAGCACTGGTGGTAGGGAATAATCTCGTTCACGCAGATGTCAACGGCTTTGGCAGCTCTAAACTCTCACTCCACGACCAAGCCATCATCCAAATTCAGGGATGATTTCCTTCATTCTTTTATCCTCGGGGATGCCTAGTCCTCTACAAGGGTTTCAAGCTTTCCTAGCCCTGAAACGATGGAAGGTTGAAAGGGTGCATGAACGCGAAAAGCAATCAAGTCACAGGACAATCCATATGCCTCCAACCAAAAACATGGCACTCCACAGCAATCCCCACACAAGCGCCACCACCTACCGGCTCCAAAGCAGCACAAAAGCAATCAAGTCACAGGACAATCCATATGCCTCCAACCAAAAACATGGCACTCCACAGCAATCCCCACACAAGCGCCACCACCTACCGGCTCCAAAGCAGCACATCTTGCAACTGAATCTGTAACAACCACGAACGCATGTGATCATTAATAACTCGATTACGCCAATGGAAAAGCTAACTTTCAAGACCCAACTTGAGTTTAGTAAATATATGCTTAAAATCACCAAAAAAAAAAAAGTGGGAAAAAAAAAACATTTTGGAACGTCACTTTCAACGATTTCTCTTGACAAACTCATGACAAGTACGTCAGTAACTCGTAAAATTTCACTTCTAAATCAAATGAAGAAGGCATAAAGCAAATACCTATAGTTCCAGCAAAATAAAGTGCTTACGTTGAACGCTCCATGACAATTAGAAGGAAGTAGTAATCATCCCTCAGAAGTCGTGATCAAACTATCCAAAAAAATCGGTGTGAATTCGTTCCAAGTTGCTCAATTATTGTGATCATGCCTTTGCTGAGGAACAATATGATCTTCCCTTGCATCTGCTTTAGGTTAACCATGCATTCCTGTGTATCCTCCATGGATGTGCGACGACTTTGACCCTTTAGCTTTCATGCGAATCAGGCCGTGAAGACAAGAAGAAACCACTGGTCCGAGTTTCTTCTCTCTTTCTTCTTTTTCGCTATTCAATCTACTTTCAGCTGTCTGTATCGCATCCCTCTGTCTTAGCTCCTTTCTTGAATCTTCATTTAATTGAGAAGCTTTGGCCATCGCCCTTCCTCCATTACCTCCCCTATTTTGCTTTCTTCATGCATCGTGCTCTCCTTTGTACTAGTATCACCACTTCCCTCTAGATTCATTTGCTTAGATCATGTTCCCAGCGAAGCGCAATATCCTCCAAACCTCTTGATCCAAGACTGCTTCATGGACTAGAGCTGGTTCTACTGGCTGAATCTACGAGATCAAAACCCTCAAATCACTATCTTGTTACATGCATATCAGACGGATTCACCAATACTTCACAATTTCATGGGATGGTCTGAGGCTAACGTGGAAATGACTTGAATCTTTTCGGTCCTCCCGCAGCACACCATGGTGGAGATACTTGAGCCAGAAATGATGCCCTGTTATGATGAATTCAAGCATCTTGTGTGCCAAGTCACCCTCTCTCTATTCATGCATCTTTGAATCAAGCGAGTTTGAATTGAAAGCCATTGTCACTCCAACAACAACACAGTTCTAATAGTAGGAATTTCCCATACATTTGCCCGGATATAAGGATAAGTATGCCACCTCCTAGATTAATGATTGCTTCCTTGAGATCTGCAAGCCAACAATACTACACTTGCCTCTTCCCACTTAATCGTCTTCACTTTCACTTTCACTTCCACTATTTCCCAATTTCTCTATAGGGAGGTGACATTTCCTTAAGAATTTTCTTAAACCTGTTGATCCATCAAAATCCTCACAGAGTGCGGTTGAATCCACAAATTGATTGTCTTCAAGCACAACCTTCAAATCATCCTCCAGTTGCCCGCACCGTAGCACATAGCCCAACTTTTTCACGGTTCCACCCGATACTCTGATTCTAAGGCTAAATTGTAAATAACTTTCCTCAAATTGATCAAAATCAACTCCTCCCTCCAATAGTCCCCACAACACATTTGATTTGAGATACTGAATCCACATGTGATCCGAATCAAATGAACCGAGAATTCCTGATAGCACATTCCGCCTTTCGCCATTAACATTTGGCACAAGCTCGAAAGATATTTCCTTTCCTTTGTCTTCTACATTGAAAACAACACAAAGAGCCAATCCTAGAAACTTGTCATACAAGTCTTGTGAAGCCATGAAAGATATGGTATTGTCTTCAACAAGGACAAACTGCTCTGGCATCTCTCCTCCAAGAAGAACATTTCGGTAAGCAGGAGAAATTTGGGAATAACGATATTTCTGTTATATGGGTAAATTGTTAGAAGCACCCAAGTTTATAATTAGTCAATGAGAAGAGTTTGATTTGAGCATTTTCCTTGTAATTCAACCAAAGCTAAATTTCTATAATAATTAGGCATTCTTGCTGACGTTAAATACTATACTCATTTGAGAGAGAGAGAGAGAGAGAGAGAGAGAGAGAGAGAGAGAGAGAGAGAGAAGAGAGAGAGAGAGAGAGAGACCTCAATTGAGAAGTCAGTCATGTTCACTCCTTTGTGGACAAACTTGCCTAGACTATCTTCCTCTGTGCTCATTTGATTTTCATCCAAACCTTTGTGGACGAACTCTCTTGGACTATCTAATTCTGTGCTTGTTTGATTCTCATCCAAAACCTCATAAAATAAAGTTGGATCATGTAATTGATCATCTTGAAGCAAAAACCTCTAGATCGTTCTCTAGTGATTTACATATTAGTCGAAATTCACACTTTTTCACAATTACGCCAGCCGAAGCCGTAATGCTACACTGGAAATGATTCCAGTAACCATTTGGACCAAAAGAGACATCTTTCCACAAGTCTTTCAATTCGATAACCCCAAAAGCCACATGATTCAAATCCAATGGCATGGCTCTGTCGGATTCTTTGTTCATCCTTTCCCCATTAACATATGCTTGAATCTTAAGTTTGGCATTCTTGTTTCCTTTTTTTACTTGGTGTACAATAGCCCAAGCTAATCCTCCAATCTTCTCATACAAGTCCTTTGAAGCCAAGAAAGATATACAACCCTCTTTATTGGGGAGCAACCACTTTGGCATATCTTCTCCAGGTAGTAAAACCCAATTGGAAATTAGCACCTAAAAAGAGAAGTTTCAATGAGTTTACATGGGTAAAGGGATTATACATCACTTCAGCGACCAATCAAAAGTCTATG
This sequence comes from Rutidosis leptorrhynchoides, assembly GCF_046630445.1. Lineage (NCBI taxonomy): Eukaryota > Viridiplantae > Streptophyta > Magnoliopsida > Asterales > Asteraceae > Rutidosis > Rutidosis leptorrhynchoides. The sequence continues at coordinate 11,342 of NW_027266675.1, forward strand.
GAGTTTACAATCTAAGAACTAAAAAGCTTATGATTAGTTGATACGTCCAAGATCGACAATAAAACACCAGCATGTGAGGACTCTACAGCAAAAGGAAAAGGTGAAGCATCAGACTCCACCACTTAAGACATAACACCACCATCCTCTCCAAGTTTGATGCAAGAAAATCTATTCTCGAATCTCCTATACTAAAGGTATAATCTCTTAAAAGAGTTCACAAAACATGCATCTTCAATGTCTTAGAAATCGAATGCTATGAAGATGCTTCTAAAGAAGAATTTCGGATAAAATTCATAGAAGAAGAAATCAAGATAATTAAAAAAAAAAAAAAACTTGGGATCTTGTCAACCACACCTAAGACAAATCCATGATTAGAGTCCAGTGTATTTACAGGACTAAACTCAATGTAAACAGATGAATTCGGAAGTATAAGGTAAGGCTCATGGTGAAAGAATATCGCAACAATCGGATATTGACTATGCTAAGACTTTTTGCTCCTATCAACACCCACCCCCCGGACACTATTTATGCTCTCATAGCACTTAGCAACACGAAGATGTGTAAAATTTATTAGCTTGATGTAAAATAAGCATTTCTAAATGGTTATTTTCAAGAAAAAATCTATATGGAACAATCATCGAGCTTCCTCGCCGGAGAAAAAAAGGTCCTAAGGCTCAAGAAAGCTATACACAGGTTAAAACAAGCTAAGCTTTGTCTAGTGAAATCAACGAATACTTCAGAAAAAAAAAATACTATGAGAAGAGCACGAGCGAGCCAACACTCTATGTCAAGACTCAAGATAGGTGTAACACTCTTATTATCTCTATGTATATAAATGATCTCATGTACATATAACTTTTACCGTTCACTGTGGCAAAACACTGTAATCATGAGCACTATAAAGAAAGCACTTGCTCCAATTCAAGAGGAGGCCTTTTTTCCCCATTTTGAAAAACTCTCTACCTCTCTCGTAATCCCTTTCCTCACTCTGCAACCTTCCCCTTCTACTTTTGTATCCCAATTACTGTGTAAGTATTTTCAAATCGTGGTTTGGATCACTTCTCTTATTTATCACTTGTAAGATTACCAAGCCATTCATGGTTGATTAGTCACTTTGTAAATTACTTATCAGCTATCTCCCTCGGGTACCGATTACTACCTTTGTGAAAGGTTTTACTTTCTCTAACTTTTTCAATATATGTGACTTTCTTTTCATTTCAATATCAGTCTATACCACCTTCATGGTTGGTTTTATATTCTGCTTTTTCTTACTTATCGTTTTATATATTTCATCTGCAATTCATATCATTTTAAATGTGCGTGACTTTACTTAGCTTTCTTTGTACCATTTATATCTACATTTACATCTTTGAGTACGTAGCATTTATTTTACTTCCTATAGTAGACTTTAATCTTCTTTATTTTCCAAGGAATCATCATGGAAGCAGACGCTAAGATTAATCACACTCCCAAATCTTAGTTCTGTTAATCACTTCTAGGTTTAAATCTTTTCTCTATATAGATCTTCAGCTCCTCAGGCTCCCTACGGTGTATGGATATATATAGGGAACGATGAAAAATGATTTTAGAATTTAAAGAAGAAGTGAAGAAGACATTTGAGATGATGGACGTAAGCTCTACTTCATCCTCGTTGAGATCAATCAAAATGAAGGGTTTTCCTTTTCGCAGAAGAAATATGCGAAGAACCTCCCGAAGAATTTCAAGATGAACTATTTGCAAAATGGTGGCAACACAGCTCGTGACAACCAAGAAACTACTAAAGGAAGATGGAGAAAAAATGCCCGATGCTTCTTTCTACATAAGCCTTATTAGAAGTCTACTTTATCTCACGACTGAATGACCATAAATCAGGTACGTGACAAGTTCACTATCATGCTTCTTGCAGAATCCAAGCCAAATTTACTCTGGATCTGCTAAAAGAAATCTAAGATACTTACTAAGTAGTAACAGATTATGGCATTTGTTATTGGTCAAGTGCAACCACAAAGTTGCTTGATTACTCTGATAATGACTGGATAGGCTCAGCTGACGATAGGGGGAGTACTACTTGCTACGCATTCACACTAGGTTCCAAAATGTTCTCATGGGCATCCAATAAGCAAGACTTGCGAGCAGTCTACCGCAAAAGCTGACTGTGTTGCAATCTCTACTACCACTAGTCAAGCATAATGTCTTCAAAAAATGCTATATGACATCGGAAAAGCACAAACGGAACCTACTTTCAATATCTTGAGACAAAAATTTTGCTACTGCTATTTCTTAAAATCCTGTTTTTCATGTAAAGCCAAACATATTGCTATCAAATGTCACTTCATATGAGAATTGCAAAGTATAGAGTGATCGAGCTCAAGTATTGCAAAATGGAGGATGAAGTCGTGAACATATTTACTAGGCACTACAGCAAGTCAACTTTGAGACATTGTGAAACCTGCTCGGAGCATCACAAAAATTGATCAAGGAGGAGTATTAAAGTGTTGGATCATTTTTTCTAGAAAAGGCTAGACTTCCCTATACTCATTCTGTAAGTCTCTGGTGGGTGGTCAAAGTCTCTGGTGTTTGCAAATCTCTAGCTTCATTTGTGTTAGTTAGAAGTGGCTAATAGAATGTCTAGCAAGCAAATTGAAGAGCAGGAAGAGATAATGTTGAGAAATATTTGCTGAAGAATGGCGGTGGAATGAGCTATAAATAGGCAAGACTGTTCAGTCTTGGTGTACACAAGAGACCAACCAAAAAAAAAAAAAACACCCATCCAATTGTAATAACTAAACCCAATCTTATAGCCTTGTAACCATTTCGCGTCCAATAAAACGTATATATTTCCTTGTCCCATTGACTTGACTTCCACTTGCATTCTTATTACATAAATCAAATATCAATGTTTAGCTATAGTCAGCAATAGCATTACATATATATATATATATATATATATATATATATATATATAATTGGTGGAAACAAGATTTTGTTATTGGATCAACATGGGGGAGAATTAGCAAAAAAGTTCTAAACCTATTGCAATTGTGCCAATTCAGTCATAAACTTTTTTTTTTTTGGGCCAATTTAGTCCTAAACCTTTTACAATTGTGCTAATTCAGTCCATTTGGCCAAAATTGACCAATTGACGCTAACATGGATGTGGCCAGTCGGCGTTGACATGGACGTCAGCCGGCGAATGCTATGGCAATTTTTAATTTTTTTTTTAAATTTTTAATTTTTTCTTTTTTTTCCTCACCTTCTCCTTCCTCTGGCCGGTCAGTCGGAGGCAAGGGCCAGCGAGGTCAGCCTCGCCAGCCACTGGCGAAGGCGAGCCTTGCCCAGCGACCGAGAGGCCGCCATCGCCAGATTTGGTGCTTGCTAGTGGTTGGCAAGGCTCGACGTCGCTATAGCTGGGCGAGGCCGAGCCTCACCAGATCTGACGACGGCAACCTCGCTAGCCATTGGTAAGGCTCGCCCCTATCGGCCATTGGTGAAGGCAAGCCTCGCCTAGCTATGGCGAGGTCAAGCCTCGCCGGCCACCAACGAGCGCCAGATCTGGTGACAACGGCCTCACTGTCGCTAGGCGAGGCTCACCTTCGCTAGTGGCCGTCGGGGGCGAGCCTTGCTAATGGCCAGCGAGGCTGACCTTGCCAACCCTCGCCTCTAGCCGGCACCGGCTAGCTAGAGAAAGGAGAAGGTGAGGAAAAAAAAAATTAAAATTTTAAAAAATTTTAAAAAAATTGAAAATTCGAAAAAATATAAAAAAATATTTAAAAGTTGCCATAGCAGCTTTCACCGGCTAGCTATCCTTGATCGACGTCCACATCAGCACCAACCGGCCAATTTTGGTCGGATGGACTGAATTAGCACAATTGTAAAAGGTTTAGGACTAAATTGGCCAAAAAAAAAAGTTTAGTACTATATTGGTACAATTGCAATAGGCTTATGACTTTTTTGGTAATTCTCCCGATCGAACATGTAGTGTTGAAATGTTTCATTTGGTGATCCTTGCAATTCTAAAGTGAACTAGAGTTCTATAAAGAGAAGTGAACATCCTTCCCGTTTACTTATAGCCACTTCCACAAACACTCAGTGCAGCCAACATGTATACAGCTCCATAATAGTCAGAGAGGGAGAGGGAGGGAGGGAGGGAGGGAGAGGAGGGGGGCCTAACCTCGGGCTTGATGAGATCATTTACGGTGAAACCATGACGGACCAGTTCATAACATGAAGATAAATCCATCGACCTTGCGGGACACTTGTTGGTGGAAATTTTACGCAGAGATTCGCAACTTACTGCTTTCAGAATATCTACATGCCCGGGAATCTCGAGGACCTCTTCAAGTTGTTGGCAGTACGAAACATCCAAGTTGTCCAAATTATGTAGTTGCTCGGATAAAGAAAGATTAGTAAAATTGTTTCCCGACAAATTCAAATTCGTTAAATAGGAAAAACATGAATGTTTCTCTAGGAAATCTACTTCTAATAGACTGCATTTACGAAGATTTAACTCATATAACCTGGGAAATCCTATCTTCACATGGGGATCACTTGATTCATCCTTCTTTTGGAAAGTTGATTAGCTTTGAGCAGCCATCAAGTATCAGCCTTTCAAGATTTTGCAACTTGTAAATGCTAGATGGAAGGATTGCCAAATTCTTGCAACTACTTAAAGTCATATCTTTTAAAGAGACGAGATTTTCTATGGATGCAAAAAGTTCCTTAATTGGTGTCCTATCTAAATGAAGATTTAGCATGCTTTTGTTTTCATCTGGAATATCAGGGAATTTTTGCAATTTTGAGCAATCACAAAGATTGATAGATTGAAGATTGTTGGCTTGAAGCACATCACAAAGATGATGAAGTTTAGAGCACCCACTTAAATTCAACAATTGTAACTTGCCGTGATATGCAACTGATTCGTGGGCACGCTCCAAGTTTTTGCACCCATGGAGATTCAATTCCTCGAGATTTGGAGTATAATTGAGGTCTGGCATACAAATTAGTGATTGGCATTCACTGAAATTAAGGAACTTCAAGTTTTTAAAATCCTGCAAGAACAATAAAATCAACTTTGGATGGACATTCCAAACAAAATATGAGATGAGTATTCTTTAAAATCCGGCACTGTAATTTTTAATTAAAATCACTTGATAAAAATCTCCCCTTTTGAATATGAGATTAGCAAGTAATCCTCGTAAATTGGACAAAAGTCAGGGTCTAAAAAAAAAAAAAAAAAGCACGCTCGTAATTCCACTACACACTTGGGTTCTATCTTGAGACATGGAAGAGAAATCATGCTAAAGCTAAGTGGTGTAGCCACTTCCAGTAAATAAAAGTGCATAAAAAATACTCGTAATTTAAAGTAGGAGAGAGTGCGCATAACCCCAAGTGGGAGGACCCGCGTTACGGTCAATCCTTTGCCAATTCATTGCATGAATTTAAGCTACCATAGGTAGCACTCGACAGATCTAGAATGTTACGCAGAGACTTACAAACAACCGCCTGTAGAACCGAAAATCTTTCATAATCATCACTTTTGAATTCATGGTGATTGATTGATCGATTTTCAAAAATGTCAGATTTTGTACCATGTAACAAGCCTCTTGATGCTTTATTTTTGCGAAATTATCTACGTACCTGGCATTCCAAAGACAGCCTTTCTGATAGTGATGTCAAGTTTTGCTAGCCATACTCAAACCGCTAGACAAGCTAATGCTGCTAATAGAATTTTGGGCAATTTATTAAGGAGTTTTATTGGGATAAATGTTAGACAATGGGATTTGTTATTGGTTAAAGCTGAATTTGCGTATTATAATTCGATGAGTCAAACTACAGCATAATGCCGATTTGTTGGGTACCAAAATCATCTTTCGATCTCCCACCATCACCCACTAAGCGTCAATTCAAGGGAGATGCTGAAGAAAGAGCTAAGGAAATCTAGCAGTTACATGAGGAAGTGAGGAAGAGTTTTAAAGAAAGAGGCAAGGAAATCAAGTAGTTACAAAAGTGAACTTCATGGAGACTATGTACTTTCAATGTGGCTGATCTATCACCATATCATGAAGATCAAGAACTTCATGAAGTTCGCCTCGAGGAAGACTCTTTTTAAACAGAGGGATAGTATGTAAAATACGTATTGGAAGATTTCAAGATCCTCTCTTGGGATTTGAATAGTTTGGGATATAATATGTATTTCCTTAATCTGTAAGTTTGTTTATAATAATTTTTTAAGATTGTTTATAATAATATTTTAAGATTACTTTAATCTCAATTAGATATTTGATAATATTGGTGCTTATTCGAATTTTGTATTTTAGGTAGGTTATCTTTTCTTTACTGGGAGGTTACACAAAGGTCTGCTAGGCTCCTAGCTATAGACGCCCCCTGGGTGCTCTCCCATGTCTCATTTTTCTTTTGTCTTTCTATGCCTTTGGTGGATTTCTAGAGTTCACGAGGGATCCAGAGAGGACTGTTCGAGTGGCTAAGGGAGACGTAGATTATCTAGTCTCGTCCTTTCTATCCCCCGTAGTGGGGTTTTCCCCCGCACCGAAGTCCGTGGAACCAACGAGCATGACAGGAAAATTGGAAGACCACAAAGTATGTCTCTTATAAGGCATAGGTCGAGAAAAATATAAGAGGCTTTTTATACATATAGTGCTATATGCATACAGGTTACGTGTGCGCCAAAATTGATGTTAAAAAATTGTTCTAAACTACCAAAATAAGGAAATAAATTGTTGATAAACTACACAATAAACAGAAGCATATAAATGTATGAGGAAAGAAAAACATATTTCAAGATTTCAATAAAAAAATTTGCATTTGGATGAAAATGATTCAAATTTTGATATTTAAACATGCGAGAGATTATATAGAATTCTATGGATCCAATATTTGCATAATAAGTAATTAACGACATTTTGGGGAAGGAAAAAAATTGAGATCCCATAGAATGTCCTCTTTGCTTTAAATACTAGTATAGATGATATGAATAGGAATATAATTACACATGCATACCTATATATATATATATATATATATATATATATATATATATATATATAATATATATATAACTTGATATTTAGGTCAAATAAATTTGAATTAGTGAAGCTAACCCCTTACTCATTTCTTTAGAAAGCTCTGGCGGTCAAGCTTGAAAACCGTTGCGGACTACTAGCATGATCCTTCTGGCTTCGAAGTGCTCGATGTAGCGTGCTAGTGCCTCTATAGGATAAGGCCCTTTCAAGAAGCCGTACTTCACAAGTCTTATTTTGCAAAAGAAAAAGAAAAGGAGAAGACATTGGATGATCAATCTATGTCCCCTATTGTTCTACCAATAGGTGAGAGGACACCCAACAAGAAATGTGGGGAGTCGCTTTCCGTCCCGTGGCTTCTTACCTCTGGAAGAAATAAAGTGAGGGCAATAATGGATGGCTCAATTGAAAATAGAGGAGTGGAACGAGTTACGTGGAACCGGGAGAGATTCGTTGGATAAAGTCCCCCAACTTCACTCGAAAATGAATTAGTAACTACGTAAATTGCTTCTTCCTGCCTCTAATAATAAAGAAGTACTTGTCAAAATTCGCTGGTGAGGTTGTTCCAACCAGAAAGGACATAGGACCAACTTAAGTAAAGACTAGCGTCTGATGAAGATCCTTCACTATACACTTTCAGTGTATCTTTCATTATCGGCTGAATGCAATCGGAGAGAGAACATTGGGAAGTTCAGTCAAAAGCATTTGTGGTGCACTCACTTCAACTATTAAGCAAATAAGCAAGAATTTCCATATGGAAGTGCAAAAATAGTTTAGTCAGCTCATCTCTGCTGTACAACATGGAATCTTTAATAACATTTTTAGTGTCTATCCTTTCCAAAGACATAAAAATTAAATCCTCAATTCATGTTTATTAAAGATTCAAGCAGTCATCATTCAATCTTTAAATAAAATCACCAAGCTTTGCTCCAGATTTCGGTACCAAAAGTTACCGATGCTTTCATCTCATTGTTCTGATAAATTTCCGTACTTGTATTTGGAAATGAGATTGGACTTTTTTTCTTGAATTTTTTTGTTCAAATCAACATCAAGATTCACATCCGAAAATGTTAGTTACTCCCCTAAAACGGGAAAATCAACTTACGTGGGTTCATGTAGTAGAGCGGCATCCTGTATTTGATGCTTTAATCAAATTTAAACAATTTTTTAGATGTAGAGTTTCTTAAGCACATTAACGAGCATCATCAGAGTTAGTTATTGTTGCATTTGAAGTTTGAATTATAAATGTACACATATAGTCATAGCATATAGATATGGATATATAAAAGATAAGGAAATAAATACTATTCATTTAAATGCGCACCTTAAATTGCTCCCTCACTACATAGATATTGCTTCTGCATAGATCAAGTCCAACTAAGTTCTTTGGAACAAAGCACCATTCTAGATAAGGACATTCATGCCATTCTAACCATCGTAGCTCATTAGGAAGACAGATTGGACATTGGAAAGAGGTATGCACATTAATCATGATGAGTACCCTCAACCTTCTCATGTTTGTGAAAGCATCGAGACCGATGTGTATCTCTTTTGGCTTAGGTAAATCCAAAACTATGGCCTTTACTGCACTTGTTCCCTGTATTTGACAATTTTGTATTACAATAAATATACGAGTTCACATAATAAGAGAGTAAAATCATGGCCTAAAGGAGCACATCTTAGCATATTCTCAGAGAGAACATAATGAACATCGTCATAAAGCCATAGCCTGCTGCGTTTTCCAGGATCACCAAGACATTCTTGTTTAACAATATCCATGCCCATCATCTGAATCAAGTCATGCATACATAGCATCCTTCTATCTTTAAATATCAAGGACTTCTCAACAAGAACTTGTACTCCAATAGTTGTGTCAAAATCACAACCGTCAAGAACTTTCATAATGTAATTTATAGTTCGCCCCTTGAAGAAACATGCAATATCAAGGAAGATCTCCTTTTCATGGTGCTCTAGTCCATCATAACTTAACTTAAGAATACCATTGATTTTTTCATTAGGACTTTTTGCAAGTTTACTCAATGCACTTTTTCACTCATGTTCTCCTCTACCACGTAGGAAACGGCCCAATATCTCAAGTGCTAAAGGAAGTCCATTTGCATAATGCAAAGCAGCATCCATGAGATCCCTCCTTATTACTATTTTGTTGTTTCTTGGAAGAGCATGCTTATTGAAAAGTTCAAGAGCTTCCAAATGATCTAGAGTTTGACTTCATAGATGTGATATTTATCTATCCCAAGGGAAACTAACATATGTCTATCTCTTGAAGTAATAATGATTCTGCTTCCTTCACCAAACCACTCACATTCTCCAGCTAAAGCATCTAATTGTCTTACTTCATTGACATCGTCAAGAACAAGGAGAACTCTTTTGTGGCATAGTCTCTCTTGAATTAAATTAATACCTCTATCAATCAACACTAGACACTGCTAACTCTTGTCCTAATATCTCAAACAACAATTTTCCTTGCAAAGGAACTAAATCCTTGGAATCTTTTGAAGTTTCTCGAATATTTGCCAAAAAACATGAACTGTCAAATTGTCTAAAGATAGCATTATAAAGGGCTTTGGCTAATGTTGTTTTCCCTATACCTCCCTTGCCCCATAATCCTATAAAGAGAACATCATCGTCGGACTTCGTAGTTATCATTGATTGCAACTTTATCACTTGGGGATGTATCCCAACCGGATGCTTAGCAACATGTAAGGGTGTTCGGTCTAGCCGCATTGATATATCCTTGACTATTCTCTTTACAAGCTCAGCTTCATCTCTGACAAAATCCAAAAAAGTATTTGACACATTGATTCAGTGGATTAAATATATGATTAATCTTCATAAAATTCAAAAACGAAACAAGAGAGGAGTTGTGATTCAACATATAAAAGCAATGACAAAGCACTGTGTCACATCGATTATTACTTACCCATCATTCAAGTTGCCACCCAGACAAACTACCATCAAAGAGAGCCTTCTTCCATCTCTGAACTTCCTCTGAATACTTCCCAAACTTGGACTCATGCTTAACAGCATGGCTGTCGATAAATGTCCCCATCAATGATGATTTGTTTTTGATTGTTTTCTCAAAGATGTTTGTCGCTGGGAATTTATAGGGATTTCACAGAAACAATTAGCGACCGCACTTAAGAATCGAGTTGTCAACCCTTTTAGATGCTAGTCTCCTCTATAGCATGAGAGATAAGTATGTTATTGTACACGATTGTCCTCGTGATATTGTTATCCTTCTTACATTGCCTTTCAATTCTCTGATTTCCTGAAAATTGCATTCCTCCTTCCTTTCCCACCAAAAAAGAAATACGAGTCCATCCTTGGTAGTTATTTTAAGTATGAGACTTTCTTTGATACACCCAACCGCAGGCAGCTGCGTTGGTTGAGTCTCTTCTTCACCGTCGAGGTCGAGAGTTCGAAACCCGCGGTTGCTAATGCGTTGTAAGTGGAGAACCATGGTGTTGGGGTCCTGTGCTAGTCACTCCCGAGGTATAGTCATCGTTACTAGGCGTTTCATGCGCTATAGGGCCTTGTGACCCCGCAAGGGGGCTCAAGCGGATTCCTCAGTTAAAAAAAAAAAAAAAACTTTCTTTGATACAAGCGCCATCAAAATTAACCAGTTAGTGATTTGTTTGGTCAAAGCCTATTTGATCGGTCAGTTTGATCGGTCAATGGTCGTAGGACCAACCACTTTTATTTATTTATTTATTTGGATTTCTTTCCCAACTAGTATATTATTAAGGGAAAATTCCAAATAAAAGCTTGAAGTGTCCTCGTTTTCTCAAATAACAGCCTGAAGTTGTCAATTAATCTCAAATAAAGCCCTTTTCTTGGCCAATGACTATTTCAGTTATCAGAGAAAGGGAATTTCAGTATAAAAAAATGTGATCATATTTAAAAAAAAAAATTCCTTTTTTTTCTTTTTTTTTTTCATTTCTCCTCTTCCCTCCACCGGCCATCACCATCGATGGCCGGGGGAGGTTGCCCACCTCAAGCAAGGGCGGCCCTCCCCAATCCAGGGGACGGTCACCCTCACCTAGGCTAACAAGGGTCGCCCTCGTTGGCATCGTGCGACGGCCACCCTCACCAGTGCTATGTGAGGGTCGCCTCGCCTAATCTAGCTTAAGCAACCCTCACATGATGCCGGCGAGGGCGACCCTTGCCCAACGCTGGTGAGAGTGGCCCTCACTTGAGTCTGATGACCTTTGCCATGGTTGGTGAAGGGAAGGGGGAAAAAAGAAGAAATAAAGAAAAAGAAAAAAGAAAAAAAAAGAAGGAAAGAAAATAAATAAACAAAAAAATTAAAAGACGAAAATGTCGTTCAATCTAAGAGATAGATCCTTTTTTAAAATTGATATAGCTACTTCAAACTCTCATTTAAAACAACTTCCATTTCAGTCTTTATTAGAGACGATTTAGTTATTTTAAGCCTTTATTTGAAACAAAGTCCACTTTGAACCCTTATCTAAGAAAACAAAAGCACTTTAAATTTTTATTTAGAATTTTTCCTATTATTAGCTGAGATGTCAACTCAATTAACATATACTCCATTGTCTACTCGACAAAATACATAAATTGTGGCTTCTAGGAAGTGGCATTCGCAATCAATGAGTTGTTGTCCTTCTTTCCTTTCTTTCTTTTGCACATTATGATTTTTGTTTTGGTCGAAAAATGTCCTTCTTTTCTTCTTTATTTTGCATATTATGATTATGAGTGCTCGAAAGTTCTATCGTTTTGAGATTTTTTTTTTCTTATGTGCGCATTAAATTACACTAGCCCCTCATGCATGCGATTTTGTTTCAGACGTCGGTCATATCATATTTTCTTATTTTGTTAAAGTGACCAAAAAAATGAAATCCTTTGGCTCACGTTCAAGAATTGAATTCTTGTCTCCCTCAAATCTATATTAATTTCGCCGCTAGAGAGCCAAGATACTGCGGCGCCGAGAGAAACAAGCAGATGTCGCCGGCGAGCATCATGACAAGCCTCATCTTGATCCCGGTGTAAAGGAAACTGATCAAGAAACTCGCACCTCATTGGCCCCACATGGTCCTTGACTACCTTTCTGCCCACTTTTCTTCAATTTGGTCTTGACATCTCCACAGTGCAAAATTGCTTTTCTTCAAGCATTGATTTATTTTCTTTAATGTAAGATCATGAGCACGCGTGATAAATATTGGCAGGTTCAAATTGCTATTTGTCCCGAGTCAACATTGTTTTCCCAAACAAAACGCATTTGATAAAGTACAAAATAGCACATGGTACATACCGTTTTTTTTTTTTTTTGGTGCCTTATGTGATGTACTTCCATAGTTATTGCTTGCTGAGTTGCTGTGCCTACAGATCGTCTTCACAATAAGCATGTGAAATTGTGAAATTGCTAATTAATGGTGCATTCACCATGCCTTTAAATGGTGGATCCTGTTCAGATTGTCAATATTTATGTTTTTCATGGGTGCTCCAACTTTTGCTGCATCGATTGCACATTAGATTTGGAAATTTTCTTCTCTCTTATTTCACTCGTGATCTTACTTTGGCTGCATTAATCCCAGTGCATTCACACGCTGGATTTGGAAATTTTTCTCTCTCGTGCTATAACTTTAGCCGTATTGATCCAAGTGCATTCATATGCCACATTGTATGGAAGATTCCAGCCATGAATTTGATAATTTCAACTAGTGTCGCATCAATGTTTTCACTTTTTTGGAGAAGTAAAAGTCACGTAACTCTTTTTTTCCATGATTTTGACTGAAGGGACATCAAAAGACTAATACACATTATATTCACATCAATGAAGTTTTCACAATTATCCTAAAAAAATACATAACTAGGTCGATGTTGACCCTAATTCACATTCAATGATTATAAAGCTCACTCAAATATGTTACTTATTATTTAAAATTATATTTGTTGTACTTGAGTATTTTTTTGTAGGACTTTGAAAGGATAGAAAAAGATCACTTTGCCCTAAAACATACAATATCATAAGATCTTTTAGCAATATTATTGCGATTGTATCATGTGCCTGAAAAAAGTTGTTGATTTGCATGTGCAACTTTTCTTCGTTGAAGATCACATTTACTATGTCTGTTTGATGTATGATCTATACAAATATTTGTTTAACAATGATTTATTGTTAACTGAATTATAAATTAATTTGACAAACCAATAATTTTGGACTCTGAAAATATCGTCGCCATCCCCCCGTTTATATTGAGATTTACTTCATTGGTTTTTCATAAAGCAAAACAATTTTATAAGCTTTGCAATTTCGTTAGTGCCCCACATTATACTCCCCCTAGGGTCACGACAAGATAAAGGCTATTTGATTTGATATAAAGTGACAACGCACTGACACTCTACTTTCCACGCACCAAATGCATGAACCCTCCCCAATTTCAAACCAAAAACAAACAAACAAATGACGTTCCCATTGCACTCGACTTATGAAAGTGAAAGGGGTTTTTTTTTTTTTTTTGAATTTGTTGACTGCAATTGCCGTTCCCACGCTGTGTTCTTGACTTGGGTGGAAAGATGCTTTACTAAGCCGAGATACTCTATAATTGTTGGTGGGGAGCTTGTTGGCTTTTTAGAGGCCAGAATGGATTAAGGACAAGGTTATCCTATCGCATCCTATTTGTTTGTGATGACAGAGCAAGTTTCACTAAAATTCTGTAGTCGAGAATAGGCAACTAAGATTTCAACCTATGCACAAGAAATTCAAGCTTACGCACTGATACTTCTATTTGGCAATTCACTCACTCACTTATACTTCGCAAATAATAATCTAATCTCCTTGAACGGAGATAAGTGGTCATTTCTTACTGTAAACAGGGTTTTGAGAAATTCTACAATTATCTCCGGTTGGAAACTCAACCTCAAAGGACCGAGATGTTTGAGGCTAAAATCAGGGCTAGACTATAAAGTGACTAAGTTCCTGGAACTCGATCACTTTAAAGCTGGTTCAAACAATTGGAAAACAATCGAAAATGCTCCTCCATTTCACACTCGAGCAAAAAAGCGCATGAATGTGGCTCTAGATGGAGTAATGAAACTCCACTAATCTAAGCACAAGAAAATGTAAAGCATATTGGAATTGCAATTATGATCAATTACAATAGCCGAAATTGAAATTACTTCGATATGAAATTATAAGGAATTGAACAAGGAAATGAAAGTACAAGGGAGAAAGTAAAGATAACTCTCAGATATGAGGGTTGCGTTGGTTGATCTGCTGCTTCAGCCTCTTTAATGTTCTTCAAAAGAAGTGGCACCATGTCTATCCACTTTGCTTGAAATTCTCCTATTTTGTGGGCAACCACACGAGTAAATGGACTAGCTTAACACACTTTTTGGGGAAAAATGAGTAAAATTTGGTACTAACACAAGTATATTTGTTCATTCTTTCTACATAGTGTTAACGATATTGGAAATCTAAGAAATTATAACAATATGAAGTTACAATTATTACAGGTCTCTCTGGAATATTTTAACTATCTTTCGCATAATTATTTCGGTGTTACTAGAGTTTTCACTAAATCGTCACGCAAATTCAACTAATATAAAGGGTTGCACGTGTTCAAACACAAAATAACTCATCTTCCATACTTTTGCCCATTGAGAATTAGAGTTTGTGATAAATCGGTTACATGTCAAGTCATATTGCGAATCAAATAAAAGAACGAATTGAATACCGAACACCCAAATCCTACACTGAAATATTGCAATTAATAGAAATGTCTAGCCTCTCCAATTATAATTGATCAAATAAACTCAACATAACCGTTCAAAACAAATAAAAACAAGAAGAAGGCCGTAACAACCAAAAAAGTTTACATTTTGAAACTCCTACATCATACATGCGATAGTGACATGAGAAGCTAACAACAAATGTTGATCCTATAAATGACTCTGTTTTCTTTGCCCAATCAATTGCCTTTTCCAGCTACCATATCTAATTGATCCAAGTGATAGACATCATTAAGGATGGCATTGGTCAATGAGATCGTAATTCAATGAGGGAAAAAATGAAAAGCAAAATGTGCCATACATTATCCGAATGGAGACTATGCGAACATAATTTAGTTCAGAAGAAGTCTTTTATGAGCAAGATATCCCAACGAAAAATTAGAGTGTCAATCTCATGCAGTCATTAAGAAAGCATACACCCCACCTAGATTTGATACAAATCTTTGCAAAATCATGTGACAGAAGCATAAAGAATGCACTGTAACTTTTTGTGTGTAAAATTCACCGGTATGACAAGCATAAATATTTTTCATCATGATTTTTCTTGATGGACTCATGACATGCGTGGAACAGCAACCCCCCCCCCCCTCCCAACCCAAAAAAAAAAAAAACCCAACATGATATTAGATATCAATTGGATGAAGTAGGCATTAAGCAAGTTTTTACGCAAACGATAAGTTTCTAGCTTAAAAAGTCGAGCACACAACGAACAGTAAAGAGGGGGAAAATGAAGAAAAATCCCAAAGCAGTTCACTTCCCTTCTAAGTTCTAACTATTCCCTTAAAAAAAAATCCTGATTTTTTTGACACGGCGGACTACCATAAAAAAATTGGAGCAAATTGAATTGCGGAAGTGATGGTCATCATGCCTCTGCTGAGGAAGGCTGCTTTTCAATTTGGAAAAATGGGAAAGATTCGCCAAAAAAGAAAATCTACTTTCTAATTTGCTCTTTCGCGTGATTGATTGCATTTGTCATCATCCCATCCCCTTTTTCAATTCGTTAAATGCGGATTTCTTGCTTAGTGGGACATTTACTTTGATAGTTCCTCATCGTTACCAATCCTTCTTTTTGACTTTTACTTTGCTTTGAGATTTGTTATAATTATAATGAAATGAAAGATTCCCTTTGCATCTTACTTTACCCGATTCGGCGGATTAGCTTTTGGTAGAAAAACTATTGCCCAGAGGTCATTTCCCTTTTTTTATGTACTCATCAACTTGTAACATACTATTTGCTTTTTTGGTGTACCAAAGAATATAAATATACACTATCAATCATTTTCATTTGGGGCTTATCTGAAAATCAAATGACACCATATGTAAATTCATAGAATCAATCTATGGAATTCTTTTCCTTATGGATGTAATTAGATTACAAATGCTTAGATGATAATACTTTTGTCTTGGCTACATGCCGCCATGAGATCAAGTTCACGTGTTGTATGGTGTTTGTGCACCAAGCCAGTTTATTATGGAATAAAGCATTCGTTCTACTTTGATACCCAAAAAGGTAAAGGTAAATCGAGATCTTTGGTCCTGTGTACTAGTTTTACGTAAATGGAATTGTGGGTTGTAAGGACAACACGCAAGGAGAAGCAAATAGTGATGTGGTCTTTTAATGTGAGATGGTGAGCTGATAAATCATTGGGAGGTTCAACTTGCTATTTTTCTTGAGTCAATTTTTTTTTCTGAAACAAAAATTATTTGATGGAGTACAAGATAGCACATGGTTTGTACTGTTTTTTCTCGTACTTCATGTGATATATGTGGTTCATATGATCCCTTCAATTGTTACTACCCGCTAAGTTGTTGTGTTTTGCTAATTAAAAATGTAATCACTGTGTCTTTATTTGGTGATCCTCTTCAGGAATGTCAATAATTATGTTTTCCACGCATGCTCCAACTATGGCTGCAGATCCAGGTGTATCCACACGCTAAATTTGGAAATTTTCTTCCCTATCTTATTTCACACGTGATCTTACTTTGGTTGCTTTAATCCCGATACATTCACACACTGGGTTTGGAATTTCTTTATTTTTTCCTCTTGTGCTATAACTTTGGCTGCATTGATTCAAGTGCATTTACACACCGTATTTGTCTATTACTTACGGATAATATTGTATGGAAAATTCCAGCCATAAACTTGATAATTTCGAGTAGTGTCGTTCGACATGAATGTTTTCAATTTTTCGAAGAAGTAAAAGTCACATAACTCTTTTTTCCTATGATTTTGACTAAAGGGACTTTGCAAGATTAACATACGTTAATTGGATTATTGATGAATTTGATAAATCAGTAATTTGAACTTAAAAAATATCGTCATCCTTACCACATTTATATTGAGATTTACTCCCGCTGGTTTTTCATAAAGCAATAGTCATCAAACAATTTTATAAGCTTTTGTAATTTTGCCAGTGCCCCCACATTATATTCTCCCCAGGGTTTATCCTATTTGATTTGATTAAGGTGACAACGCACTGACGCTTTACTTTCTACGCACCACATGCACGAACCGGTCCCTGATTACAAATAAAAAATAGAGATTGCGTTCCCACTGCATTCTTGACTTATGAAGGTTAAAGGGATTTTTTTATCTTTATTTTTTGAATCTGTCGACTGCAAATTGTGATTGATTCCAATTTGTCATCATCATATCATATTCCCTTTTCAATCCGTATTGTGGGCCTTTCACTTTCATGATTCCTTATCGCTGTCGGTCCGTTTTCTTTTGACTTTTAAGGTTTTCTTTTTGACTTTTACTCTGCTTTGAGGTCCGTAATAATTATAAGGAAATGAAAGCTTTCCTTTTGCATCTTACTTTACCCGATTCCGTGGATTAGCTTTTGGTAGAAAAACTATTGCCTAGAGATGCTTTTCTTTTTCATATATCCATGCACTTGTAAAATACTCTTTGCCTTTTCGGTGTACCAAAGAACATAAATATACACTATCAATCTTTTTCATTCCTGGCTTCTTTGAAAATCAAATGACACCATACATAAATTCATAGAATCAATCTATAGAATACTTCTCCTTGTGGATGTAATTAGACTACAAATGCTCAGATGCTTATAATTTTGTCTTTTCTACTTGCCACCATGAGATTTAATTCAAGTATTATATGGCGTTTGTGCACCAAGTTGGATTATGATGTAATAATTTGATACCCAAAGAAGTAAAGGTAAATCGAGCATGAAGCCCATGGTCTTTCGTCCCTGCATACCATTTTTACGTAAACAGAATTGTGGGCTGTTAGGACAAAACAAAAGGAGAAGCAAAGAGTCATCACACAATTTTCATAGAGACCCCAGTGGGCCAGAAATGTGAATGAAAAGCAAGACGGCTTGGATGAAATTTTATTAAAACTGAAGTTGGACCGCCATCTCAATTAAATTTCCTGAATAAGCCCAAGTTATTTATGGGCCTTTAAAATGTTCGTAAGGCCAATTTGATTTGGGATTACTGGAAAGGTTCTTAAGAAACTTAACTTCATACAGATTGTGTTTGCTTAAGTCTAGCAAGGATAAATTTAAAAGTCCAATCTTCATATGTGAATCAATTGAATCCTCCTCGTACTTTGGAAACTCCACTAAAGTCTCAGCCTGCTGAGTTTCTACAACCTGGAAATGCTAGATGGAAGGCTTGCTGGGTTCTTGCAGTTATTTAATGAGTGGAGGTTCTTTTCAAATTGAAGTCCTTTCGTTCCCTCCAACAAACAATAAGTGGTACTGAAAGACAATGAAACCAATTTCGATAAACATTTTGAAGCATTCGTGTTCAAATTTGTTGAGCTCACTATCTTTTACTAATCACACCATTCTGTGGGGCACTCATCAATATTGCCCAAAATCACAAGTTGCTTGATCATCACCCTCTCTTCCATCAATTCCAGGTATTCGTTGAGATGATGTGGATCCAAAATGTTGACCCTCAAAATTGCATGTTCAACAAGTTGCTCTTTCGGTAAAATTGTATAGATTTTGATGTAAAATCCAAAAATTAATGGCTTTTTTTCTTTTCAAATCATGGATTATTTTTCTATTGATAAGTTTGTGAGAGAGAGAGAGAGAGAGAGAGAGAGAGAGAGAGAGAGAGAGAGAGAGATGTATATGACTGCATATTGGTGAAGGAGGCGATCTATGCTAGCTTGAAAGAGAAAGACAAGGCAGAGAGAGATTTGCGAGAGAGTGACGTATATGACTGCATATTGGTGAAGGAGGCGATCTATGCTAGCTTGAAAGAGAAAGACAAGGCAGAGAGAGATTTGCGAGAGAGAGATGTATATGACTACATATTGGTGAAGGAGGTGATCTATGCTAGCTTGAAAGAGAAAGACAAGGCAAAGAGAGATTTGCGACGTCATTATGGATGGGGAAGGTTGCGAGAATGTTGTAACAGTTGTGGTCGAGAAGTTGGAGTCGTCGATGAAAGGTCATCCCTACCCTGACAGATCACAATGATTAAGGGAGGAAAAGGAAGGAAGGGTCTCCAACCCTGTTTAATTCAATTTTCTCTTGCAAATAAAAGTAACAACAAAGTGTGGTATGATGTGATTCTACTGGATGTCTGTCATAAGGTACTAAGATGATCATGGCAATATTACCATTGAACTATTTATGATGGATTTGGATACCCTTGTTCCTTCGAGAAGAATGGTGTATATATTACTCTTGCACCATTAAAATTTGATAGTCGCCCCAAGTAGGCAAAGGAAGAAAACGTTGTAACATCCCCATTTGTAATAATAAAAGCCTATGAAGAGACACATGTTGCATGTGCACCTGTGATATCCAAGAGAATAAAGAATCACTTGAATTGCCTTCTTGAAGAATTTAGAAATTTTGCTCCTGATGAAATGCCGACTTGCTTGCAGCACATGCGTAATATTTCAACGCCTCAGTGATCCTCAACAAAGCAGCCAACCCCATGGATCTTGAGGAGCATGAAGAACTCCAGCGCCAAGCGAAAGACCTCATGGAGAAAGGCCTGGTAGAAGAAAGTGCCAGTCATGGGGGCTCTGCCAGCCAGGAGTGGCCATTGGGCCACGCCGGTCCACATGTCACATGTTGGGTCGGGCCACCATTGGCTCGGGCCCATTTTTAAAAAAATTAATTTTAATTTTTAATGAAAAATTCAAGAAGAAATTAACTAATTTTTATAGCAAAATTTAAAAATAATTGAAATCAATTGAGGAGAATTAACGAAGAACGCTCATTCAATTAAACCAAATTGAAATACAAATATATCTTCAAATATCTTGCAAAAGAAAATTACACATAATGGTGTCCTAATAATGAATACATGCAAATTACACAAAAAATATTTCTGACAAATTCTATATTTTCAATGTCGTGTTCCCCATTATGATTCGGATGATATGGTGTTGTCATTGTCCTCCTTTTCATATTGGGCACGTTTCTCTAAAGCCAATTCTTGCGCAATCATGTCTTGCTACAACCATTTCTAAGCATTCTGCAAATAAGCTGCACCTTTTGTCTCCCAAAGTATGTTGACTAGTATTAAGCGTGAGCTCAATGGTATCATAAATGCCGGTGAGGTTAGCAAGTCATGAGCCGCGGTGGAAAGAATGAAAAAATTATTGGCTTTCCTTTTCCACGATTTTTAGAATGCCAATCTGACTTTATTAGCTTTACGAATGTATTTGGAGTAATCCATTCTCAAGTACATCGCCAATTCATTGGTAGATGAAGATGAAGACCTAATGGAAGGTTCTTGAATTTCTTCTTTTTACGAAATAGAGATCATAAAAATTTCTGACCTTGTGCATCATCATATATTATTCTTCATAACAAGTACCAATACGCTTAACCATATTTTATTCAGTCATTTTATCAATATTCTACTAGACTTTTTAAAAAGTTTCCTAAAAAATGTATTCATAAACCACTTTAAACTGCTATTTTTTTAATCATATTGAGCACGCTTTTAAATGGGAAGGTCATATTCGTTTCTTTTCTTACTATAAGTGGATCTTAAGAACATGAATGGACAAAGGCTTCTTGCACCAACAATCCATTTTCTATTGTTGCTAATTGAATAGATGACAATCTGAACAAGATTTTATGTGAGATAATTATATGCGAACGTAACAGTTGGATTCTCAAGAGACATGTAAGTTGCGTTTGGGAGCCGGGATAAAATTCGGGATAGGATAAAATTTATCCCATCCTTCTTTTGATGCTTGCTCGGTATATGATAAAATAAGATATAAAAGGGATAAAGATCGAATAAAATTATTTCATGGGAGAGGTGGAATAAAGGAAGATATGATTTCCAATATCGATGATAGGAATTTTTTTTTTCAAATAACAAATTTCTTAAATTAACAAATTAAAGTTATATTTGAATATAAATAATATTTGAATTCTAAATATGAGAAATTCAAAATAACAAAAATAAAATTTATTTTTGATTTAATCTTATTTTTATTTATATATTCGAATTTAATTCTATCTTATAATATAAATTCAATATATAAATATATCTATTGCATATTTTAGATGTTTTAGTATTTTAGGTATATTAGTACAATTTTCTATTTAATACAATTTTATTAGAGAATGATGGAATGGGAAGAAAGAAATAAAAAAGAAATTAATTAAAAAGCGAGAAAATAAAATAAAAAATAAAATAAATAAAAGTTTTGCGAGAGATTTTTATCACTCCGTTTGTAAAATTTGTGATTCATATAGGCGTTCATACGAAACAATTTATAATATGATGTGAATATGTATGGCTTTATTATTACAATCATCAAATAGTGGATATGATATAATAAAATCCTCTCAATTTTATATCCTATCATTTAGAAATCTGGATGATTAAACATATAAGGGACATACGTCGGGCATGCATGAAAAAATTTCATATTAAGGATTAAAAAGCTTTTGAATAGGAAATAATGCTTTAAGAATATAAATTTTGATGCCATAACAAAATATGGAAGAACTATTGGAAAATGTTTCGTTTTTGGATAATGGCCAATTAACCTACCAGAATTAAAAGATGAATTATCAGTTATAAGGTTTAAGAAGCTTTCTAGATTTAATGTCACTACCATACTAGTGATCAAGATCAAGAGTTAACATGGTGCAAATTACTAAAAAGGACTCAATAGTGCATGAACTACATCCGTGAGCTATTGCTTTCATGTTTGTCAATTAATGAATGGAGTACTAGAAACCATCACGCTTACGGACATCATCTCCGAACCATACCAGCAACCATAGTAAAAACCCCCATCTCAGCTGAGCATATAACATGTACAGAGAACAGGCATACTCACGCATTCAGATTTCAAGCAACCGAGACGAATATCAAGAAATCATACTTAATAACTTGGTGTAAACCGCATTATGTTATGCGTATTGTGTTGAGGCGCATTCAGATTTAGCCACTAATATGGATTAGCTCCTGTCCTTATCTTTGAGACATAGTATCGATTGCGGGCACAGAGAACACGAAACCAAATCATGGAATCAACACAATTTTTTTTTTCTTTTGCATCAAAAACGATTTAAGAATTAGCAAGTGAGTGGAGATCGTGAAGAACAATTCTTATTCGTAGTTATTTTTGCGTAGACAATATTAATGCAGCTATATTCCACTCATTAACGAAAAAATCCCCTCACCTATATAAATGCGATTAAAGAATTTCTTTCCTAGAACACAAATCCTGCTTCTGCATTTTCATCACCATTTCTGTTCATGCCTTTCAGCATCATCAAGCCATAAAGCTCAGATTCTTCTCCTTCACGACTCAAACGAATCTCAGAATCTCAATACGCATTCCAGCTTGCTCATTCTTTGAAAGCGCAGTGGTTGGCTACGAATGGTGATCGGACCAGAGAGCGGACGTCGTGGAAGCGTTGGTGTTGAAAATTGGGCCAATGAAGGAAAAACGAATCAGCTTTGAATACTTCGATCAATCTGACCGGAAAACAGAGCATAACAGAGGAAATCCGATCCAACGCGATCTTCAACAACCTAAAAAGAACAGACTTCAGCGACGAACATCTGAAAGAATCAAAGGTAAAGCTCGGTGAAGAGGAAATATAGATCCTGAATCGATAGCGTCGCTGGAGATGAGCTCCTAAACTGATTGCGTCGGTGGAATCAGAGCTGACTGAGGCAAAATGCTGGTGACACGCGAGATATCGAGAAATCAATGTCGCCAATTGAATAAAAAATAATAATAATTAGAAATCAGAGAATGAGAGAGATTTGATCCTGTTGGAGCGATCGAATGAGTTTATAAACTTCCATGCTAAGTGAAAACTGGAAGCTCAAAGGCTTCGGGTTGTTGAGGGTCCGGGTAACAAGCTCGAGCTCATCGACCGAGTAAACGATTCGAAGCTCAAGCGCGAGAGCATCGCGATTGAAGAGCAGGAATGCGGCAAGAAACCTGAATACCGATTCCTCGAAGCTTGAAGACGAGCGATGAAGTTGAAATCGCGAGCCGAATTAGAAGGAGATCCAGGACCTTGGGCTGCAAATTATTGAAATTTCTTCCAGTCTTTTCAAAGGGGCCCATGCCAAATTGATCAAAATTTGGACTTGAATGATCTGGCCTCGTGGGTTGAGGTATGATGGACTAGACCCAATTGAGCACTTTTTTTAATTTGTCATTTGTTATATATATATTATAAACCTCCATTTCCTTTTTATAAAAAGACGTAATTTGCGGGCAAAAATCAGGTGACGACCTAGATTGATAATTTTTTTTTTTTTTTTTATGGTGAACACAACAATAACGAATCCAACAAATTTAAGTCAAGATTGATTCGAAATGTAATCACTAAATTTTGATTCTATCCAAATTAGTGTGGAAGAAATCTTGCATTTTATCGTCTACATTACACTTTGAACCACACAAATGAACTCACCTTAGGGGTTTTGAACAAATCATAATGTGGATGTCAATTATTTTACGTGACACCATCAACAATAATATGGACAATTTTTGTAACTTTTCTCAATTTTTAGACTTTATTTTATTTTTCTCTTTTCTTTCCCTTTTTTGTTGCAATTGATGAGGCTGACGATGGTCCGATGGCCCTCATCAATCACTGGGCAAGGGCGACCCTTGCCCAAGTGAGGCCAACCCTCATTGTCCATTGCTTGTGGTTGATCTCCGATCATGACTTAAAACCAGCTACTTTTGAAAAGAAAAGAATTCAAAAAAATTAAAAATTAAAAATCATCCACGTTAATACTGGTCATATCACATGAGATAGCTGGTATTGACTGCATCGTCGCATCAGTAGTTTTTGATTAATTTAGTTAAAAGGACTACATTGATAAATTATTAAAATATTTAAGATTAAATTAGCATAATTAAAAATTTTATTACTAAATTGACCGCTGAACAATAGGTTTATAAATTTTACCAGAATTTTTCCTAAAGTCTTACAACTCAACTCTTTTGCACAGCATCTATCTTTCGATACTACCCATTGTGAAAATTAAATAAAAAAACTTTTCCTTCAAGTATCAATCTTACGCTATCTAACCTCATGACGATCCTAATTATTGCCAACCAAACAAAAAATAAATTGCTTGATGAAGAGTTACTCTTGAAATATGCCAACGACATTTTAGATAGCATGCACACGTATATCAAAGCAAACTAATTAACTATTCGAAGCTTTACACGAATAATAGAATATCAGTACACTTCCCATAAAATTCACTACATTGAGAATATCTTTCTTAGACTCGGTCCATTGAATTGTGTGGATCATAACTATTAATTTTGTGAATCCACATGAGTGCCATATGTCAGTCTCAAAATATCAACAATGGTCATCATGCATTTAATTTACTGGACACGAATCCAAGCAAATATTTCCTGTTGCATTGAAAAAGGATGACAACGAGCCTGGCGAGATTTTGGTATAAACATCATGTATCATCACGCACAATCAGCTACACTATATGTATGCCTGCACAATCACGATTAAAGGTTTATCAAGAAATGCCGACGACAGAGGTTGAGCAGTAAAAGTAACTCCTAGCAACTTGGGTAAATCTCAGCACTCGAGGACCAAGGCGTGCCATTTCCCCATACACCTTTAAGCAGTTTTTATTTTTTATTTTTTATGTGAGGGTAATTTTGGAAGTAAAGCAGTCAGACAGAAATGGGTTTTCCCTTATTGTAAAGACTAGTCCTCGTGCACTGTAGAGATTACTTTCGTATTTCTTCTTTTATAAATTTAGAGGAATGCAATAGTTAAAACGGCACACAAGTGCGTGTGAGCTGAGTTCCATGGATATTTTCCATGTGAATTTCCTATTTTTAATGATTATAGCATAACTTTTGCTTTTTGTATGCATAAAAAAGAATTTATGCGTATGGAAATCCATTCTACTCAATTTAGTAAAAGACAACTGCTTATCTACACTGGGAGGTGAAAAAACTGCAATATCAACTGTTTAGTACAATTATTACACCTATGTACGCTTGACGATTGAGAAAAAGTATACACTGCCTTTTTTTTTGGACAATGTATACACTGCCTTTATTTTCTTCATAATTGACCAGCGTGCATTTCTTCAAACAAAATGCACAATCATTAACACGATGCAGGATTTAGATTGTTTTCTAAAGTGAAGACAACAATATTGAACCGAACAAATTGCCGTCATGATTGATTCGATAGAGAGGAACGAACTCTTTCATGGAATCCTTCGTAGCTTCTAAATTTGCCTCTATCCTATTGATGCAACTAGAAAGCGACAATACGAGAAGAAGCAAACGGCTAAGGCTCAACAGACTAAGCCGAAAAAAAAGAAAAAGCAAAGATGCAGTTTTCAAAATGTCAATCGTACATTTATCGATATGCTTTTTCTGTATTCCGTATTATAAGAAATACTTCTTATTTGGTAGTAATCTTATGTTTTTGGGAGTTAATGTAGTCTCGTTAACCATTTTATCAAGCATCTTTTGACATACGAGCACACAATGGAAAATTTCTTATATGGTGGAACTCTTATGTTGCCATGGAAGTACTTTCCTAGATAAATTAATGACATTGAGTGCTAGTATGATTTATGTAGTATTATTCTCCTTAGAAAGGTGAATCCCAGCATGTCTTTTTGAAGGTGGGGTTGGGCATGACAATGCTTTTGATCCATCTGTAAATCAACAAAGCGTATGCTTATTTAAGCATACAAGCTTTGTATCTGACTCTCATGGAGGACAGATGGACTGATCCTCAGTTCAATATTAAATGTGCTCATAGGACCTTCGAAGAAACTTGATTGATGGTGGAAATGGAGGCAATGATAATAATGCTTCTTGCTTAGATGCAAACCAAATGCAGGTACTTATGTATATCATGGAAATTTACTTAATAAAAGTCCTAAGCCTAGTGTACGTATATGTTTCTTGAAGTTTATCGCCTGTATCTGATGCATATGCCATCTATCCAAGCAGTTCTAGCATGCAAGAATTCTCCCATCAATGCACCACAATTGATGCACCATAAACGTGGAGTCAGCTAGCATTAAGTTAAGGCCACGCAACTCAACCTCAGTTTTCCAATTCTAATTTCCAATTCATAAGAAAAACAAAATCATCCCTGGGATCATCCTTTCTAGCAATGCAGAGAAAAGAAAAAATGAAAAATCAAAATGAACAAGATTACCTTCTCAAATGGTACATAACAGGAACTTCACAGATTTCCAAATACAGACAGAAACTTCCTCCCATGCTCTGTGCCACTCTTGCCATTTGTTAGGCTCGATTAGATTCTTCCACTAAAGTACTGTCAAGAGTTGGTAACTGTAAACCTGTGAAGAACTGAAGTCCTCACTAGACTGAGCCTCCCATACACAATAAGAAAAAATCTCATCAAGGAAAATTCTACGAGACACACAACATAAGCCGGTTTCATAACAGCATTAAACCGAGGGACAGCAGCAACCGTCCCAAAAATTTTTACACAAAATTGTGTGGAAATGGAATAAACTCATCCATCTAGATTGACCAGGGCATCAATATAACAGGAAAAAACTAAAAAAAAAAGAGAGAAAGAATATCACGAAACTAGTAGTCAAAACATTTAAATCCGTGAATTACACAAAGGATTCAGTTGGGTAAAATCACAAATACCTGGTGGACGTCACAGAGTGGGGTTCCTTCGTACGAAGGGACAAGCACTGGCGGGAGGAGATAATCTTCCTCACGCAGATATCAATGGCTTTGGCAGCTCTAAACTCTCACTCTATGACTAAGCCATCACCATCCAATTTCAAGGATTGGGCCTGTGGGAGCTCTTGTCAGGTATGCAGCACAGAGCTGGCAATTTCAGGGAAACTGCTTTGTCTTGACATTGCCTCTCATCGGCATTATGCTCAAATAGAAACTTTTTTGGGGGGCGATCACCCGATGGTATAGTGAAATTCATCCATGCGGTACTTCGCTTCTGAGTGATGGTTGAGGGCTTTCCAGAGGAGGGTCTCATGGGTGAGGCCAAACACTAGGAAGTTGCGAGGGGAGGAGCATTTCCTCAGGACGTCCGAGATGGGCTTGAGCTCGGGGTAGGACATGCGGAAAGAGTCGATGGACTTGGATGCGTAGTGAAGGAGGGTGTTGATGACGGTCGATGGCAGAGGCGCGTTGCTATGGGCCGTCGTGGTGGAGGGAAAGGTAGCGGTGGCAGCGGAGGCGGCGGAGGTTGTGGAATACTCTCTGGTGTAAATGAGGGTGACGACGAAGGCGGTGGTCAAGAAGGAGATGAAGGCGAGGAGCCATAGGCGGTTGGAGCTTCCTTGCTTCTGGATGTAAGGGTGGAGGAGGATGAGTCTTGTGTTGCTGTTGTTGACATTCTTCATTTTGCTCTCTCAGTGAGAGAGAGAGAGAGAGAGTTACCAGACCTGTTAGCTCCTTTAAAGGAGTAAAAAGGGACTGTAGGTAAACGGAATTTTAAAGAAACGAATCACTATAATGATAGAAAATATTAGCTAGACTTACATTATTATCATTGAAACATATCGTATTAATCATAGCATTCTTTTTTTCCTTTCAAATTTTTATTTTGTGCGCTCGCGTCACGGTATAGTTACAATACTACTTTTCTGAACTATGAATGAGTGAAATCTCCTACTAATATATTCATGTAACGATTTTTAAATATCCCTTCATCAATCTGTGAAATTTGATAATATGCTTTGATCAATGCTATGGTACGGCGTTATTGTCGCTCTTTCTTATCAATGGAAATTAATGGGGCTTGAACTTCATTCAACGCCATGTGAAGTGGACCCATCTTAGGACTCAGGAAGATAGGCTAGCGGCGAGGGATTGGTGATGTAGCGACCCAACAACAGATTACAAGCCAAGAGTCTCTATTGCTTCTTTGCGTGGGCTTCGCTTCTTAAAGAACCTCCCTAGTTGCCCTCAAACAATTAGTTGTTAATGAATCTAGTTATCTTATCTATTTGGATTTTGAGGGAGACAAGTCAACTATAGCAGGCTTTATCTTGGTAGGAGAAGCATATGCACGTCACAATTTATATCCTATACACAATCACCCCTAATAATTTGAACTTTGATTAGAAATCCTTAAAAATTAATGTGACAACTTCTATATGAGATTATACGTGGCCCAATCATATTATTTGTGTGATATTGATTGGTTTGGAGTGGAGGCCACAGGGTTACCGTTCATCGTGCTCTCTCCTCACCCGAAGGACGACATGTGTTTTGCTTATAGATGCGATGTAAGAAGTTGCACAACTCCACGTGCTCTCCCCCTCTCCTCTCATCAAGCCTACCATCGAGGCTTAAGTAGTACCGACACTAAAACACGACACTCGACATGCGACACGACATGACACGACGCGTCGACATATCATTTATTAAAGAATAGAGAATTTCGACAGTTTGTGACACGTTATATATTAAATATATATTTATATTTTATCATTTTTATGATTATATTAATCAAATTAATTTGATTCAATTTCATAAATGAATAAATAATAGAAAAATAGCATAAAATGAATTTACACTAAAAACATTAATCTACCATTTGTTAATATCATTCATTATTTCAATTTGACAAATTCAACTCCATTTTAATAATTTATAAAATTTTGAGAGGAAAAAAACAAGCAATCAACATTTTAGACTTGTTGTCAGAGCATGTTGGAAGAGAGGAGAAAAAACAAATTAGAGGGTGAATTGTGTATCACAACAAGTAAGATTTAGAAGAAAAGAGAAGGCTATGCTTTTCTTCTTTCCTCTTTATCATTTTTTTAATTATTTATTTGTTTTTACATATTTACATTTTGACTTCTCATTAATTGAAAATTCTTAAAATTAACCTTGTACATGTTGGAATCACATGTTGAAAATCTGAACTTACTCATCAAAATTCCTGACTAAAGCGTCGAAATATTTGACCAAGTATTAGATTTTCCAACATCTGTTGATTGAGTGTCGGACACATGTCGAAGTGTTTAACATAACACAAAGGCTCCCGAAAAGTGTTGGTACTTCCTAGATTGAGGTGGGTCTCACCCACCATTAAGTCTACCCAGTGGTCAAGTTTGGTTTGCCATCTTTTGCCGCTTATGAAGCGTCAAGCCTCAATTTTGCAGACGAACTTTTTTTTTTTTTAATGCATTTCATTTTAGGGTACCGTTGAGAAAAGAATAAATTCTAAAATTGTATGATAATTATTTATTTGTGTTTTCCACATAAATCAAATCATTTAAAAAAAGAGTACCATGTCATCAAATGAGAATGAGACGTACGCCAAACAATCCTCGGTTGCCCCTCATAATTTTTCTTGGATCGTGCTTGAACCGACGGGGCTGCTCCAGCAATTAGTATGGGCAAAGCATATCCAGGAATGGAAAGTGCTTTGGGTACACCCAACAACAAAGTGTGAGATTTATCCCTCTTGTGATGCTCCAACTGCAATCAGAGAGATGCACCGCTTTGTGATTGCGCTCTCGGATACTTGGATGATCAGAAGCTGGAAGATCGTCAGGGCCAATGCGAAAGGAGATCTGCGCCGGAATGTAGTGATGACAAGAAAGATAATTTTTTTCCTCATGCGCAACACCACGCTTGCCGAAAAATTCTGATTCGTTCATGGTTGAAAACATTTAAGCATGCAGGTCATTTTGCTTGAGCGACTGTTCGTGCAGTGCATATGCTAACATTGCTGACTGTCAGATATGGACGGCTGAGAAGTTTTTGGTTCAACTTTTGGCCGATGATGTACTTTTGAGAGATTTCTATGGCCGGATCGCGCAATCGGACTTGAAGGAGGAGCGTAACAAAAAAGAGGAAACCCACTTCGAATTTCTTAACAGCAGTTGTGGTTGTGTCCTTAGCTTTTCTTGTGGTCGTTAGTGTGTCGCTGGTGATTGTTAGGACGAGACCGTCTGCTCATGCAGCAGGCGACCATTTGATGCATTTTGAATATCGGAGTGCTGAAGAAAGCGACAACGAACTTCTCTGAGAAAATTGGGGAAGGCGGGTTTAGTTCTGTTCACCAAGGAGTACTGCCAGACTCAACTCCTATAGCAGTGAAGAAACTTTTGAACCAAAACCATAGTAACAAACAGTACGTTGCTGAAGTTAGAAGTATCGGAACAATACAGCAGTGCAACGTGGTTCGGCTGCGCGGCTTTTGTGCAGAACAGTCAAAAAGGTTCCTAGTATATGGGTACCTTGCGAATGGTTCGCTCGCAGCTCATTTGTTTTAGAAAGGTCCCAACAACCTCGATTGGAAAACCAGATAGAGCATTGTCATTGGGATTGCTAAAGAATTAGAGTACCTCCATGAGAGGTGTCGAGATTGCATTATACACTGCGACATCAAGCCAGAGAATATACTGTTGGACGCAGAACTCGCACCACAGATTGTTGATTTCGGCCTCGCAAAACTCCTCGGATGGGATGTCAGCCGTGTAACTACCACCATGAGGGGAATCAGAGGGTACCTCCCACCAGAGTGGATTTCAGGGGGAGCCATCACGTCAAAAGTCGACGTTTTCAGCTGTGGAAAGCTTCTCTTTGAGATCATATCGGGAAAGAGAGATATTGAGGAGCTGAATAGCAATATGCGCAATTATCTACCACTTCAGGTAGCTAATTGTTAGTACAATTTCCAACACTAATCCAATCGCCAAAGGAGGAGAAGTCTTGCCACTCGTGGACTGCAGATTGAATGGACTCGTGGCGATGGAAGAAGTGTGCAGAGCATGCAAAGTCACTTGCTGATGCATTCAAGACAGCAAGCGAGATAGACCAACTATGTCTCAGGTAGTTCAGATTTTGGAGGGGATTATGGTCGTTGAAAAGCCACCAATCCCTAGAATTTTCTTGCAAATTGTAGGAAGCGATGAGAGTGATGCATAAAACAAAGCACTATGTCCTTTCTTTGATAATTTGTGGGCACGATGTAGCCCTAATTCATCATCCTCGAGTCTATAGTTACATCTATGCACCTCTTTGGCCGATGCCATTTGTAATATAAAGACGCAACAGTTAATGTCGCTGGTGGACTGACTGGTCTAGAATCTGCATCATGCTTACCAGACTTTGTAGGTTCCAATCGTATGCTACCATTTCCCCGTCCTCTCGTGGCAGAAGATCTGGTAAAGGAGTTTGTTGTCTATTCAGCTCATGTGTCTGCTCCTGATGAAGTAAGATGAACTCTATATTAAACATTTATCTGATGCCCTTATTGCATCCCTGTAGAACCCTCGACACTCGACAGTTGGTTGAGGCTCAGGCCAGTAGAGGCAAGAGCCTTCCAAAAGTGGCGTGTGCTGCTGAGCAGCGGCGTGCACACGGTATTCTCTAGTAAAAGGAGAAAGAACAGTTCGCTCTGTGCCTGCCAAAGCTTCTTTTCTGTTCTCTTTTATTGTTTGTTTGGATTTGTAACCAATGGAAACGTAAGAGCGGTCGGGTAACACGTCATCACTATTGTGTCCTCTGTGAATGAAGACGGGGCTTTGGGCGGTCGCAAGGCCGCGACCGCAGCAATGAGCACCGTCAGATCTAGGCTTCCAACCTCAAATCCGATGTGTAGAGAGAGGGAGAGAGAGAGAGGAAGAGAGGGACAGAGACGTGATTAAGTTTGGGGCCTCGACGGCAGCGTCATGCAGCTCGGACGGAGGCGAGACTACGTCGATTGAGTTGAGCTGGGCCAGCCACGGCGAGTGTTAACGTGGCAATGGGTGATGGGATTGCAAAGAGAGGAGGTGGCCATGGTGATATGTTGGGATTTGTTTCTCAAAACATGAACACATGTATTGGTAAAATTGAATCAAAATGATTCGCATTGGAAGTAAAAACACCTATACACATATCTCCAAAAACATTGTTCATGCATTTTATTAAGAAACATAGAGAAATGAAAAGGAGACTAATCATATTACCTATATACCATACTTAAAAAAAAATTTGATTATGACGTTCTTCAAGTCCAGGCCACAAATGTTTGATGTCATTGCATTGTAAATTATGACGTTCTTTAGATCCAACCCTACAAATGTTGGACCTCTAGTTCAAACACACCACCAATCTTGTGTCCAACGGTAGAGAGAAATTGAGAAAGCTCATCATTACAATTGTGTTAGTAATTGCTTTCATGTGTATCTTCAAGTACTGATATCACTAATTAATTGTCATACTAAAAGTTTTATTTTTTGTAATTTTAGCAAACACAAGAAGAACTCATTTCAACACTAGTAAGTGGACAGTGATGTCATACTATCTAATGGGAAGAATGTGAAAGAGAAGCTGCTACAGATGAGCCAAAAGGAAATCAAACTGACAAAGAAATTGTAATAAAACCGAGGCAAGGGATGTTACTCGATTCTGTAGAGGAACTCTAAGAGCATTAGAAAAGATAGGCTAAACAAGTCGGATTCGGTGGAGGAGCTCGCAAAATGGAGATGACAGTAAGATCCAATACTTGATTTTTGCTTGTTCTCGTTATGGAAAGAGTGTGGATTGCTTCACGTTGTCAAGCCAAGGCTATGTCAAGAACAATGTGTAAGCAAAGATTAGTGCTTGTTTATGTCCAGGTGGAAAGTACAGAATATCATCTTTCCATCTTGACCACAATCGTAACTTGAGTCCTGGGAAAGTTCGCGATCAAAGATGCCCCAAGAAGTTGGATGCTCATGTGAAAAGAAGGCTTGAATTGAAATGATAAAGCTGGTATAAGGATCGACAAGAATATTTTTAATCGCCTGTCGTTGAGGTAGGAGGTTATGAAGATCTTAATTTTGGCGAGAAAGAGCGTCAAAATTTCATTGAAAATGTGAGAAAGTTAAGACTTGGAACTGGAGATGGCAAAGCCATTCATAACTATTTTGTTTGGATGCAAAGTAGAAATGATAGTTTTTTCTATGGACGGAGTTGGATGTCAGTTCCAGAACATTCAGCATTCCACCAAGCGTCAGCACCAATCCTCCTAAAAATTTATACACGGAATTACGTAAACATGGAATATCCGTATACATCTACTCGGGCAACATAGAACAAATTGAAGGTCACTCAGCTTTCGAACAAACTGCTATACATTAGAAAAAAAAAAACTAGACAAAAAAGAGAGAACTAGTTTTAAACTCAAACATGGGACGGGCTTGGAGGCGTTCAAGAAATGGAGGGAGGCTCTCTCTGAATCCGCCAATCTGATGGGAACGCATCGGTATGATGGTTAATCCCCGATTTCAAACTCTTTTACCTTCTCATATCAAAAATAATTTTAACTGTCTGAGAGAGGAAGTGTCAAGACTTGACTAGCTTAATGCCAACACCAATCGACCAATCGAGTCATCGACCTAACCTATGACATCGATTTCTACCGTGTTTTTGTTGGGTATAAGTTAAGGACATCTGTATTGAAGTATGGTAGTTCTATTATCATTTCCAACATATGCTTCGAGTGGAAAAGAGAACTTGAAATGAGAAACCTGTGCTCTAAAGTCGAGTCCAATGCATCCTTTCAGAACTTTCTGCATTTCATCCATAAGATATATTGATTGAATAAAATGATCTGTATTCAATGGCACCGATATGTACATTATCCAGCAATAGTAAAGTTACAAAGTAGAGTCTGTCATATGAATTGAAGAGTATATATCGAAACTTGGCATTCTTCGCTCTACTCAATAGCAGCATATGCTCATATGCTTTGTATGTGTGTCTAATGAATTTTATTGCTACCGAAGCCATTATTAACTAGAGAAGACTGAAATTAATCAGAAATTTCTGGGCCCGTTTAATACTCCTCTTATCAGATTATGCTGTACACTTCAGGCTAGATAATGACTAATACTTCATAATCATCCATACCTCTCTCCCTCTTTTGTTTCAACAGGAATGAAGATGATTGGATCCTGGCATTGTTGAAGAGAGAGAAAAATGATGGGAGAGATCGGATGTAAACTGGAATATAGATCCTCGTAATTACAGTTTGGTCAGACAAAATAGCTATTTTACTAGAGAGATTGGTGTGCAACAATGCTGCTTCAGCTGAAGGTCAAAATGACAGAAGTTGTTTTTCATTGTAGAAGATTTTAGCTGCTTAAAACTGTTGTTGAAACTTGAGAATAGTACAGACAAAGGGAGTACACTTCGAGGTGAAATCTATGTAAGGTAAATTGTTGGTTAAAGGAAGTGGGAGTGAATGGAGTTTCGTGATAACGTGACTCAACCATAAATCGCCATTCTGTCTACTTCTCTTTTCTCCCCTCAGAAAGATTTCATTAATGGCACAGCAGGTGAGCAACCCGCTACAAGCTGAAGACATTACAGTTCAAAGAAGCCTCTAGTTATGACACAATACTTTGTTTACCTATCCAATTCTGTCTACCTTGTAACAGAGGAATCAACTAATCTTCCCATGGTGTAGACCTTTTGATCTTTGACGCAATTAGATCAACACTTTCTTAAAGATATAGATCATATCAGATTGAGCAAAACTTGTTATTTCAGAATTTTAGAGTATGAAGCACTGGCATCATTAATTGGATTAAGAGAGGTGACCGAGGTCTAAGTGACATTCATAGAGCAACTAGGAAGACCATGGCCATTCAACAAGCATCCACTTAAGTTTGCTTTAATGCATTCTGCATCACAATTCATATAGAAAGAGAGTAAGGAATAGTTCCTCAACAATGTCAGTATAAATAGCATGATGCAAAACCCGTATTCCATTGTGATTTTCAATTTTAATTTAAGGAGCAGACATTTTAAAATTTCTTGTAGAGATGAAAAAAAAAAAGAAAACGGAAAAGCAAAATGCATTGGAATCGCTTCCTCTAGAATCAACTCCTCAACAAGTCGTGACTAATTTGACAGGAATGTTTCACAAGCTAACACTCGTATGACAGTTGGTGCCGGTGGAACCATAGTTAAGACCATCTTATCTTTGTTAAGTTGATCAGCTTTCCTCTCCATCTGTTTCAATTGGACTATCTTCTTCACTGGTGTCTATTGAATTGTCTTCCTCTGAGTCTCTTTCCTTGAGAAGCCAATTTGTTTCTATCGAATGAGGGCATTGGGGCTCGACCCTCAAATCATCCTCCTGTTGCTGGCATATTAGACGGAACCCACACTTCTTCATGCTTCCATTTGAAACGCTAAGGCGAACTTGAAAATGACTCCAATCATTTTGCAGATACTTCTCTACTTCCCACAGACCTCCGTGCGGAAAAAATTCAAGCCACACATGATCGGATTCCAGTGAATGAAAGCATCTCGTATGCCAACTCACCCTTTTGCCATTGACAAAAATTTGGACCTCACATGAAACAAAGACCACTTCTCCTTCCTCCAGCCCAAGAACCACACAAAGTGCAAGTCCTAAGAAGTTGTCATACAGATCCTTGGGAACCTTGAAAGATATAGATCCCTCTTCACAATGGTGAATCCATCCTGGCATCTCTCCTCCAATTAGGAGAATGTCGCATATGTAGAGTTTCGCCGTCTTCCGGAGATACTGTCATACAGCATTCAAAGTGAGAGAGAGAGAGAGAGAGAGAGAGAGACCTCGAGTATTGACACATCAGCCAGATCGAACCCTTTCCGTGATAATCCACAGCATGAAGAGAAGTCAACGCGACCGAAGTTGGAGAGACTCAAAAAATCTGGGAGTTTTTGTAGAGATCTGCAATTATTTGCACTTATGTTCCCAATATTTGGTGGAAGCTGAGGAATCTCTTGCAGTTGCTTGCAACTATCCAGATTCAAGGCTTTCAAATTATTGTATTCGTTCAAGCACGTCGGCAGATGAGTGAACTTATTTTTTGAAAGACACAGGTCACTCAATTTGAGAAAATTAGAAGGCTTCTCAAGGAACTCTAATTCTGATAGATTGCAGCCCTGAAGATCTAGCGTGGTTAGATTTGGGAATCCCAAGCCACCATCAAGATTAGTTGGATCCTCCAAGTTCTTTGGAAACATGATAAAATTTGAGCAATCCGTAAGACCCAGATAGCCTAGATTTTGCAATCTATAAATGCTCGATGGAAGCCTTATGAGATTTTTGCAATTCATTAAATTTATATGCCTTACAAAGACAAGATTATCAATGGATGCAGGGAGTTCTTTAATAGCCGTTCCTGCTAGATGAAGTTCCTCTAGATGTTCTATCTTTACCAGAATATCAGAGAACTTCTCAAGTTTAGAGCAACCATTAAGATGAAGTTGGCGAAGAGATCTTGTCTTGAGTGTGCTAGGAAAGATACCAAGATTAGAGCACGATAGTAAATATAAAAATTCTAACTTGTCAAGATATCCGACGGATTGGTGAACCTCCACCAAGCTTTTGCATCCATTAAGATTCAATCTCTTCAGATTTGGAGCGGATGAAACGTCACAAACATGAGTTAGGAACTCGCATTGACTGAAATCGATGTCCTTCAACATTCTACAATCCTGCAAATACATATCAGTGCAGTCATTAAGTTTTGCAAATATTTATAGTTATAACAATGAAAAGCTAAT
Organism: Rutidosis leptorrhynchoides; assembly: GCF_046630445.1. Lineage (NCBI taxonomy): Eukaryota > Viridiplantae > Streptophyta > Magnoliopsida > Asterales > Asteraceae > Rutidosis > Rutidosis leptorrhynchoides. The sequence goes on from NW_027266675.1 coordinate 48,161, forward strand.
CATTGCAGGGCTTACCTTAAATGTGACTCCTAATTGTTTGATATGACTATTAAACATAAAATAGTGACCAATTATTGAAAAAAAAAAAAAAGAGTAAGACTTTGGTTTTTGACACGTTATATGGATTTCTTAAATGCTTGGGCCCCGAAGGACTCGTCCATCACTTGGATACGCTTCGGCAATAACTTGTGCCCACCATGAATGGCTTGAAAAAAATGAGTAGGACTTTGGTTTTGGGGTCCCTAACGAGCTCCGAATAAAGCCCAAAAGAATATATCTTCTTGAATAGATTTTAAATGCGAAAGCCCCACCACAACAAAAATCACTAAGCGAGAAATTATACTAGATAATTTCTTCACCATCATTCGTAACTTTACTGTCGATAAGTAGTGTCTTCTCCACACGTTTTAATCGAGCGGGCCAGTTGCCCGTCTCTTTTGGTTTAACATGACCCCCCTAAGAATAAGTCCGACCGGCCAAGATTCTCGCCGATGGATTTTCCTTGTTAAGGCCAATTTTCTATGTTAGGTCAAACAACAAATCCAAGATGAACCTAAAGCGGGCCTCAGGATTTCTGAATGGAAGGCCATGGAATGGCCAAAGTGATTGGGCAAAGAAAGTGGTCATGTTAGATTCATCCCCTGAATCAACAAAATTAGGCAATCAGTTTCTACCCAACATGAACCCCCAAGTAATTTGGATGGACGACGCAGTAAACATCTGGACCTCAAATGTAGAGCTAATTTAATGTTGAAATGCACGCAGTCATGTGATAGAACCCTCTAAATATAAAGTTATTTTCTTTATGACAATTAGTTTTATTATATTTATTTATTTGTAAATGATGTTACATAATTTTTGTGAGTATGAATTTTTTTATTGATTTTTTACTCTTATTTATTTTCCAAATACTTTGATCTCGATCAAAATTTTGATTATATTGTTACTAATTTGAATTTCATACTTTACGTAAGTTATTTTTTCTTAACTTGGAGGTTATTCAAAGGTATCCTTTCGACCCTAGCTATCAAAATCGTCTGGTCCCTCATTGTAAACACAGTTGATTTATTGAAGTTTTAGTCTTGGAGGTTGTCCCTTATTATTTTTCCTTTGTCTGTCTCTTTGCTCCTTCAAGACCTGTTTGGTAACTATCCTGTTTTTATATTTTTTCTGTTCTTTTGTTTTTTTTTTTGGTGAAATTAAGAATTATGTTCTTTTTTTTTTTCGGAACAAAATAAAGAACAAAAATCCGTTGGGTAACATTAGTTAATTTTTCTATTTTTCGAAATAGAAAAGTGGTTAGGGAATAAATTTGAAATAGAAACAAGAAGTAAAAAAAATTTACTTCTTTGTTTCCAGGAACAGAAATAAAAAAATTTATTTCTGAACAAAAATTATTCCCATGAACAGAAATGTTACCAAATACATAGTAGATTCCTAGAATTTACAAGTGATCAAGAGAGTGTTGTGTCCTTGGAGTGGCTTACAAAAACGGTAATTCGGCTAAGGGAGACCTTTATCTTGTCTCCTCGTTCCTATTAACTGTAGTGTTCTCCATCTCACTAAGATGGGAAAAAAAATCGTTATTTATTCCTTCAACACAATCCGAAGCTCGTGGGACCGAAGAGCGTGACAAGATAATTGAAAGACAATAAATATAGTACTATATGCCCATGGGTTAAGTGAATGCACAAAATTGATACTTGAAAAATTGAGCAAAGCCACAAATTTAGAGATATTTAAGAGAAAGAAGTTGCTGATAAAATACACAATACATTGAAACATATTAATATATGTGGAAAGAAAAAAGATATTCCAAGATTTCAAAAAAAAATCTGTCCTCTGATAAAAAAGATTCAAATCTTGATATTGAAACTTGTGAGAGATCAAATAAATTTACTTAGGCATTACTCTATGGATACAACATTTGCAAAGTAAGAAACTGACGACATTTTCGTGAATAAAAAAAAAAAAGATCCTATCGAAGATACCTTTTACTTTATACAGTAGTATAGATGATATGAATGTCAATATAATTACACATACATACATATCTACGTATATAACTTACTTTGCGAAGCTACCATCATGTGAAAAGTTACAATGTCAAAATTACTCAGGCATTTCTCTATTGATACACCATGCAAGTAATTGTCTGAGTTAGGCTTATTTGACTAAAATATGATGGGCTGTCCTACATGTGAAAAGTTACTGACAAATTTGGGAGATTTCTCGTATATATAATTGGGAGGTCTAAGACGCTTTAGTAATTGATTAATTTGGTTGAGTGTTTTATCAAGTGTCCCACACAGACCGGATAGTTTCTGGAGTAGCCCTAAGAAAATACACGTGCTGGATGGAACATAAAAACTAAACTGTTAACTTCATGTACTTAACGTCAAAATTTGAAAAAGTATGCTTGGTGATATGGAGATTAGGTGTGGAGTAAGTAAGACCGGCGAATGAATCCCGAGCAAAACAAAAGGTAAGATATTATAGTTCTAGTAGTAGCAACAACACGCAAAAACATGCCCATTTCAAATTCATTTTGAATTTTTCGAAATTCGATGAGACCTTCTTAGGAACTTAATCTTTTGAAAACTCAATTGCTCTTTTGAGGATTTAGGCACAATTGGCCGGACAAGGGACATCACGTAAGTACTTGCGCTCGTGTTTAATATTCTGCATTTGATTTCTCGTTGATGATTAATGTTGAATTTGGTCTCGCTAGTCGATTCCACGTTATACGAGACGAGCCCTATATCTTATTTGAGTGGGTTAACAACTTTTACTTTATTGTTTCGAAATTATTAAAGGTTATAAGGATTTAGCAACATTTTGTCTGCGAAGCTTATCGAAATGTTAAATTTACTATCTTTTAAAAAATACCAACTCTTGTTTGAGTCCTTTTAACAATGTTTATTTCATTTTTGAAATTAGCACCCGTTTTTTCGGTACTTCATTTTTTTTTTGTTTGAGTTACCAATGTGCTAAATTTACAATTTTTATAGAAAATAACCAATTTCTATTTGAATCACTACTAATTTTTTCCTAGTGTTTTGAAATTATCAACTGTTTCAATAATCTATGAATGTTTATTTGCCAGCTTACCAACTTGTTTAAGTTACTATCTCTTCTAGAAAATTATCAACTGCTAATTGAGTCCACTTACCAACGTTTATTAGATTGTTTGTAAAAATTAAAGTTGCTTTTATAATTTACCAGTATTTATTTGTTGAAGTTATCGACGAGTTGAACTAACTCCTATACTAAATTACCTACTATTTCCCAAATTACCAACTAATCCAATAATTTACCAACAATTATATGCAGAGCTAATTTAAGACCTCTTACATGAAAGTACCAACGGATATTTGAGTTAGATTTCAATATTTAATTGATTGTTTCGAAGGTACTAACCATTCTGATAATTAATTGACATTTGTGGCAACTTACCAACTGGAAAAGGTTAATGAGTCACATACAAATTTATCAACTCTTATTTGAATTAATTACCCATATTTAATTAATTGTTTAAGAAGTACCCACTGTTTCAATAATTTACCAAGGTTAATTTGGAAAGCCTACTAGCATGTTAACATTAGCACTCTCTTATGAAATTACCAATTCTGTTGAATATTACTGACATCATTTCAATTACCATCATTTGTGGTGATTAAGTTACAAACTCCTATTTGAGTCACTTACCAACTTTTATTTGATTGTTTCAAAAGTATCAACTATTCACATAATTTCACGTTTGCTTGGGGAACGTTTCAACCTGTTTAAGTTGCAATAAATAAACGTTGGTAAATAGACTCAAATAAAAATCGGTAAATTTGGTAAGAGTTGGTGACTTCAACATGTTGATAACATCTGCAAATTTGTTAGTAAATTATTAAATCAAAAAGTGATTTCGAAACAATTACAAAAAATGTCTTTAACCAAATCAAATAAGAGTTAGACTAACACTAGATGATAACCTAACCTGTGAGGAGTTAGAAAATCACTCAAATTAAGATTAGTAACTTGCAAGTGCTTAAAAGCTCCTTGAGGTTCGACCGCCTACTTAAGTTCAATATCTCTAAATTTGGCATCTCTAAAAGGTCAGGAACACAAATCAGCGGACTTACAGTGGCTAAAATTCAGAAACTTGAAATTCTTAAAACACTGCAAATTTAAAACCACAGCTGAGCAAGATTTTGATAAATTCAATTTGAATGCACCAAAAATGAAAACCGTCAACTAAAGCATTTATGACGTACCTTTAAGTTCCCTCCAAATTCCATAATCCGGCTTTTAGGCACGTCAAAGCAAACAAGTTTCTTTGGAACACATACGGGAGTGGATAAAGGACATCCAGGCCATTCAAGCCACCTTAAATCATTAGGAAGACAATCGAGACCTCCGCTGATTTTAGCATTCAGAATTATGAGCAATTTCAGTCTCCTCATGTGCGTGAAAGCACCGGGACTGATGACTAGCTCTTTTTGTGTTGGCAACTGCAGCACTATGCCTTTAACAGCATTGGTTCCCTGTAAAGGGAAAGAAAATAATCATTAATAACTGACCACAATTAGGCAACGGCATGTAAATTAAAGAAGATAAGATTATCAACGATTTCATGAGAAGCACTTACCATGTCCTCTGACAATACTTCAAAAACATCATCATAGCACCATAATCTACTCCGTTTCCCAGGTTCATCTGGATACTCTTGTTTAACGATATCTTGACCCATCAGCTCAATCAAGTCATGCATTTGTACATTTCTCTCTTTGTCAATTGTCACTAAGGATCGCTCTATTAGAATTTGCATCCCAATTAAAGTCTTTAAACCACAACCATCAAGAACTCTGGTTACATAATCCCTTTCTCTCCCCTTAAAGAAGCATGCAATGTCAAGAAAAATGTCCTTTTGATTGTTGTCCAGCGCATCAAAACTTATCTTGAGGACATTGTTTATATCTTTATTAGGACTTTCAGCAAGTGTTTCCAATGTACTCTCCCATTCCCCTCTACTTCTGTCACGTAAAAGGCACCCAAGACCACAATCGCCAAGGGAAGGCCATTAGCGTAGCCCAAAATATTATCTATGAGATCCCTGCTTATGTCTTTCGTCTGGTTTCTTGGAAAAGCATATGAACTAAGAAGTTCAAATGCTTCACCTTGATCTAATGGTTCAACTTTATATACCTGATCAATCCCATGAGAAGTTAGTACATGTTTATCTCTTGTCGTAATGATGATCCAACTCCCTTTTCCAAACCATGCACATTCTCTAGCTAATGCATTTAACTGGTCCCCATGATCCACATCATCAAGCACAAGTAAAATCTTCCTGCAGCAAAGTCTATCTTGTATCAAATTAGCGCCTCCATCCACACTTAAGACCTCTAAATTTTCTTTCCATAATATCTGGGATAGCAGCGTTTTCTGCAAATGAACTAGGCCCTCAGGTTTACTGGAAGTTTCTCTAACATTTGCAAGAAAGCTGCTGCACCCATCAAACTGACTGGCAATACTGTTATAGACATCTTTAGCGATAGTGGTCTTCCCTAAACCTCCAGTTCCCCATATTCCTATCATCCGAACATCATCTAAGCCTATACTCAACAACGACATTACTTTTTCTACCCGGCAACCTAGACCGACGGGATACTTGGCAACACTCAAGGGTACTCGTGCTACTATAGTCGAGATCTTTTTGACGATGCTCTCGATGAACTTGGTAATATCTCTGCCAATACAAAGCAGCAAAAAGAACGAGAATAAATGGAAATATACAATCCATTAAACTAACTAAAACTAACACGAAGTAAACAATTACTCTGTGACATTCCCAAAAATGACTCTTAATGCACTAATCGATGTCATCACGTATAAAAAAAATTAGAAAATTCCAAATTCTTTTCCGGGGTCGAATAGGAATAATATGATTACCCATGGTCATAATGCCAACCGGACAAATTGGCCGCTTCGATTAGGGCTTTCCTCCATTTCTCCACCCTCTCAGAACCCTTTCCCAGTTTCTCCTCGTGCCTGGCCAATGCCTTGCCATAACTCTCTCTCTCTGCCCTCGAACCTCCCTCGGCTCCACTCTGTAGAACACGGGCAACACCAGCTGCCCCTTGAGCCTCTTACACTCCATTACCTTCACCAGCTCGTCCAAGCACCACCTAGACGAAGCGTAGTTCTCGGAGAAGACGAGCACGGCGATCCGCGACTCCTCGATGGCCTTCGTCAGCGCCGGCGAGATCTGGTCCCCGGGCCTCAGGTCCTCGCTGTCGATGTAGGCGTTGATGCCTCGATGAAGCAGACACCTGTGGAGGTCAGCGAGGAAGCCGCGGCGGATCTCGCCTCTGAAGCTGAGGAAGACATCGAACAGCCATTTTGCTTCGGAAGAAGAAGAAGAAGACGACGACGACGACATTGGAAGATAGAATCTGAGCTTAGTTTGGATTCGTGTCGAGCAATAAGTGATGTTTTTTATCGTGGAGTTGGTCAAGAAATCGATGCGGACTGAGAAACATCAAACGTCGCACCGCGTTAGGAAAAGCGCCTTTTTCTTTTCTGTTTTTTCTTTTCATTTTTCGCAAATGGACGATAAGTTTTTTTTCGTTCATTTTTATTTTAAAATTGTTTGTTTTTGTCTTACAAAAAACCGGGAAAGTGACTTTATTTTACGGGTGTTCAAAATGAACCGTTCGAATCGGGAACGGCCCGGATTGAGCCAAATCAGCTAGTTGGGTCTGATTCTCAAGAATGTCCATCTAATTCCTAATTCTTAAAAGTGAAAATTGGATCGGACTATAGACTAACCAAATATAATTTTATTACTTCAAAAAAATTTGTCAAATGTGAACTAAGTACTATCTTATTCAGTAGCATCACAAGTTACGACACAATAACTTTTCATTCATCATTACTTCCATCAATATTTTAAAATGTGTCATTTTATCATTGTGCACAGATACTTTTTAGTGATTTAAAAAAAAAAATTATCGATTTCATTGGATCAGATCGGAAATCGAACATCCCTACTTTATTTTATTTGCCAAAGTTCAATATTATGCAAAGCATATAAAAAAATTAGGTATAAATTTTTGTATGCAATAAAAAAATTATTATGTTCAACCCAAATCCGCTATATTCCATTCCAATATTTTGTCTTCTATAAATGGTAACATATCTTTCACATTATTAGGTAGGAAATTGTTTAGATTTTTTTGCTTATTCAACTCATCGTGTCCCCAAAAAATAAGTCATGAAATAGATTTTTTAATGCGTACGGGACACAATTATATTTTTTCCCCATTAATTGATTTTCATATTTTTAAGTAGCCATATTTTGCTTAAGAATGGAATGAGGGAGTCATGTGCATGCTTACATCATTCAACTCATCGTGTCCCTAGAAAATTCTCTTTTCTATTTTATTTTATTACTTTTTTAAAAAAAGGAAATATGCACCAAGCTTAACCTATGCGCTTTATCTGTTATTTACACATGATACGTACGGAAGATCCCAGCTTGGTAAAATACAAGCAGTGTTGTTTGAAATCGAGGCTTTACCTTTTCCAATTTTTTTAACTACAACCCACTTTGACCGATGTAACAAGCCGTGATCTCAATCAAATATTTTTTTGTTAATTCCTTTGGCGAGCTTTCTGAAAACAAGCCTCAATGCCAATGTCACTTCTTTGGTCGCGAAAAAATTAACACAGAAGAAGAAGAAGCCATTAAAATTTGGTAAAAGGAGGTAGGTGCTGGTGTGTTTGCTTGGAAAATGAAGGTGCTGAAGGATGAAGCGAGATCTTAAAAGGTAAGCTACTCCATTGGCCACCCAATAAAGTACTTGGCTGTGGCTTCCAGGAAATGGCGTTCGCGATTAGTGAGATTTGTTCCCCATCGGATCTTCTCGGTACTTTCTTTGCACGCAGAGGCATGACTTTCTTTTTTGAGGGTCAACAAAGAATATTATATTAATTTCCAGCTTTGTGGGCAAGGCAGATGAGAGGATGTGGCAGGAAATTGGAGAGAAGGAGGCGGTGCCCGGTGGGCTCAGCAAGCTCGGCTTGGGATCCTATTCTTGAGAACTGATGTATTGTGGCACGGGGAAATGTCGCTAGCGTGATTTGTTGCATACTACTATTTTGGTAGCTAAAATTCGCCTGATTTTTTGCCATGCCTTCCAATAAATCAATATATAATGGGAATGAAGAAATTAGAATTTAGAGTACGGACCCACTGGCTAACTCGAGAGGATAGCTTTGACATGTAAATCAATCGTAACATCCTACACAAGATAGGAGCACGTCTTGTGCTGATCTGAGAGAAGGGCTTTGATATGAGCACGTCTTCACCAACAATCGGTTGCACATTTTCTATGCATTAGGCAATCTAATTACAAATTGTATAAGCATTACCTTTTTCCTTTCATAGCTTGGGCATGAGAATAGATCAAGCTTTTTGTTCAATTGAAAGTAATGCGGTAGGTTCTAATGTATAAATTCAAAGACATGAGAAATTTTCTAAAAGAATACCTCAAAATGATTAATTGGTACATCAATAGCTTATCTTCTATTACTTTGGAGTGAAGTATCTTTCACTCGACTAGGACATTATTCATTAGATGCTTTTTTGGAATTCATATGCTTGGTGATGTCATTCCTTGTCAAATCAAAGTGCTAGTCATTTTCAAAAGCACTGGATACTTGGTATGAGAATTTGTAAGAAAGACTTTTACTAGGCATAAAAGAACACATTCTGTTCAGATTATTTAGTCCAAAAGATGATTTTTGCGTTTAGACTCTAACGAAGAATGGTACTTCAAAAGTGTAAAGCATTCACTAACATGGGATGCATTATACATAGAGTTTAGCTTATTTTGTTATTATCTAAATTTATACTGCATATAAACGTTAGTAATGTCAATCTAGTGCAATAATTATACCGATCGTTATTAGTTTCATGTGATTTGATGATATCTCACCTTTTTTCTTTGTCTTTGTTGCTTAAGTCAAAAGCGCAAGGAAATGTTTGCTCTATCAGTTTCATGCTAGCTTCCCTCCACGCGGCTTGCTCATAAAAGAAAAAAGATCAAGTTGATTTTGATGGACAGGTGGCCCCACCACTTTGTTCCTTCTACATGCTCATATCTTGAGCGATTCCAAGGCTTGACTCCGGTTGCTCATTCCCATTGCATTTTTTTATTCTTTTCTTCTTCTTTTTTGTGGTTATAAACAGAAACGGCTTGGTTGTTATTATTCGGGAAAATGTTAAACAAGGAGATAGATTAGACTTGTTTTACAAAAAAAAGCCTAAACTGAATTTAATTAAATAATTGCCTAAATTGACTAAATCAATCTCACATTGGAGCCAAAGCTTGCTGATCAGCCAATTTTTTGATAACTGGCAAGTGTATGATTGATCCAGCAGACGAAGCCTAGATATTTTTATCTAAAAAAATTTGGTAAAAATTATAAATCCCCAAAACAAAACACCACCACCACCCCCACACATCACGTCCGAAGGTTTCTTCCTTCATTTCTTCGCATCTTATCCTTTGCGTCCAGTCTTCATTTCTTTCCAAAGATGAAGAGAAAGCTCATGCAAGGCCCACCTCTTCATTAGTCAGACATTCACATGTAACAAAAGGGCCCACCCACCCCCCCCCCCCCAAAAAAAACCCTTTGCCCCAAAAAAAAAAAAAAACAACAACAAAAAAGGAAAAAAAAAAGAGGTTTCTTCCTTCATTTCTTCACATCTTCTTCCTTTCCTACCGGTCTTCTTTGCTTTCCAAAGACGAAGACAAAGCTCAAGCAAGGCCTACCTCTTCATTAGTTAGACACTCACACATGACACAAGGGCCTCGATTCTCCATCTCCTTTTTCAAGTTTGTGCTTTACTTTGATCGCCACTCAAATTTGATTTCGTTCAAATTGGTGTAGCTGGTCCTTCATTTGTCCAAGAGAAAGTGATTGCATCTTGTTGAAACAACAAGTGATCAAAAAGTTAAGGTACTCAAGTGATTAAAAAAAAATTGGAAATGGAGTGGGCACCCATTTGGACCGGACCACTATAAAATGATTCCGCATTCCTATGTCGTTACTCCTTTTTATTTATATGCATATAATATATTTAATAAATTTCTTAATTTATATTTGTTCATAAATACTTAATACTATGGAGCATATTCAATATTTGGGCCATAATATTGCTCGTGTTTTTTTTTTTTTGAAATTTTTAGAGCTAAGTATCATAGCATCACATGTTGATAAATTAAGAGAGTTGATGATATATTTTCATCACAATACATAATTAAACAATACCATGACCAACAAGTGTCAAAGGAGGAATTTGATACATTTACTCACCAAATGCAGAGAGGCATATGTATCCTTTTGCACTTTTCCCCACATTTCATATAGCAATAGTCGTCAGACAATTTTATAACCTTTTGTGATGGAAATAGATCAAGCCTTTCATCCAATTGAATGTAATGCAATTGGTTCTAATATATAAATTCAAATAAATGAGAAATTTTCTAGAAGAACACCTTTAAATGATTAATTGGTGCGTTAATGGCTTATTTTCTATTAATTTGGAGCAAAGAATCTTTTCCTAATGTGGGGCCTTTTTAGGGCACTTTTTTTGGGAACCACTTTTAGAGGTGCTACTCCTAGTTAAGTCAAAATGCAAGTCATTTCCAAAACAATTGGATACTTCATGCAGAAGTTCATAAGAAAGACTTTATCTAAGTGTGAAGGATACATATTCAAATTATTTAGTCCAAAAGAGAATTTTCATGTTTGGACTTTAATGAAGAATACACTTTAAAAGTATGAAGCGTTCACTAAAAGTATAAAGCGTTCACTAACTTAGATATTCCATGTGATTTGATGATATCTCACCTTTTTTTTTCTATCTTTTTTGCTTAGTCAAAAGTGCAAGGAAATATTTGCTCATCACTTTCGTCCTATATTCCCTTCACACAACTCTGGCCTGGAAAGAAAAATGATCAAAGTTGATTTTGATGGCAGGTGGCCCCCCACCACCTCGTTCCTTCTATATGCTCAAATCTAGAGCTAATCAAAGGCTTGACTCTATTGGTTCATTTCCATTACATTTTTATTTTATTTATTATTAACAGAAAGGCTTGATAGTTATTATTCGAGAATATTCTAAAAAAGAGTAAAGAGCAGAGTCATTTCATCAGAGTAGATTTATTTTAAATAATAATTTAAAATAACTAAATCCATATCACATGAGGACCCGAACTCATCAGTCGGCCAAATGTTTACCGGCTAGCAAGTATGTGATTTTTTCAATGGCCATACGTGTCTTCCCATTTTCTTCCTTTGCTTTTGGTCTTTATTTACAAAGCTTGAACAAGGACCACCTCTTTATTCATCAGATGCTCACACGTAATAGCAGGAAAAAGGCTATTCGATTGACAAAGGTGACAATGCACGGACACTCCACTTTCCACGCACCACATTCATGGACCCCTCCCTGATTTCAAACAAAAAACAAACAAATGATGTTCACACTGCATTCTTGACTTATGAAGGTTGAGGTTTTTTTTTTTTTTTGTTAATATAATCTATTGACTGTAATTTGTCCCACTGAATTCTTGACTTGGGAGGAAAGGTGTAATTACTATTCCTAGCTATCCTATAATTGTTGGTGTGGAGCTATAGCAGTAAATTTCACTTTAGTGAATTTACCACTCCTAGCTACTCTATAGTTGTTGACTGGAATCGAGTCATTGGACTACTGATGCATTTATCATGCTGGTCAATTACAACTTATTACCTACTCTATAATTGTGAACTATTGCTGCGATATTTTCATCCTGCCCAAGAGAACTAATAGAACAAAACGCACAAAGTGTGATGCTTTCTTTTGGATAATCTCTACAATGCATGGAACAAAAGGTCTATCTACCTAAGAAGCAAGTATGCTTGGGGTTAAATGATATTATTGGAATGGAATAATGCTTGTATCCTCATGCATAATTTGAGCATTTTCTTGAAATCCAAGTACTTCTGAACATCTTGGATTGAAATTCATAAACAAAAAGGGAAGAGTTTCTGATCTTTAAAGTTGCACTTTGAGTCCTATTGCTGAATTAAGTGTTGAAGCTGTGTAAAATAGCCAGGCAGTTAATGAAGTACACATTGAGTAGGGGAGTACATTTTTCTTATGGTTTGATCGTGGCATCTTATGGCCCTTTGCTTGATAAATATCCAACAAGAAATTGTCTATGGTTCAAGTCCATCTCTTGATCTTAATCAGCAGTTGTTTGGGAAGCATGGATTCAAGATCTGACGATTTGCTGCAAGTGTTGGCTGCTTTATGCACGATCCCTTTTCTTGCATCTTGCCATTGCTGCTCTAATGGAAGAGTTCTGCTCGCAAATGGAATGCAATTAGAGAGAAGCATCTTGTCAACTGGCATAAATGTGTTTGGTGTAACCCATGTAATCGTAAGCATTATTTTATAACCTGGCTGTTGAACTTGAACAGGTTGGGCCATATTTTTCACAAATGTAGAACCAACAAATACAGATTTGAGCACACTCCCTATTGGGCCCTTATAATTCCCACCATCTAAAAGAACATCGGAAATGCCCTTTTTGCCGGTCATGGCCCTTCACCTTTCTCAGTTTAAGTTGCATGTGCCAATACTAGGATGGCATACCAACTAAGATAATTAGACAAATTAGAACGCAAGATGCTGAATTCAATATGCAAAACCTCAATAATAGAACTTTAAGGCAATATGAGAGGACACTCAATTGCATTATAGCTCAAACTTCATGACACAAAAGATAACCGAAAAAAAACTAAAAGAACTTGGATAAAAACATTGATGGGATTCTAACTAGGAATCTAACTTGCAAATGCAACTAAAATGTCAACTCTGTTCTAGATGCCTCTTACCTTCATAGGATATCCTCTAACATAAGTAATGCCATCGTCTGTCACAAAAACAGAAACAAGGCAAGAAAATGGACCTTTTTTTGCCACAAATCAAGAATATATCTGACAATTGAGATTATCTTCTCCGCTTGCTTGCATATAAGGACAAACCTACACCTTCTTAGTGTTGCTTATGATACTTCAAATGAAACCTAGAAGAGACTCCACTCAGTCTCTAGCATCTCATCTAGCTCATCAAATGAGCGGCGTGTAATATATTTAAACCACAAGTGATCGAACTGTAAAAAGAGAATGTTCATGTATCATAATTACTATGAACATGATTCATCAATACCCGAACCTCAAACAAAAAAACTAGCCTCATTTCCTTCCTCCAATCCAAAAGCAACACACAAAGCCCAAGGTTACTCCCATGCAAATCTCGGGGTACCTAGAAAGAGAAGGAACGCTCTTGATTTTGGATAAACCAACATGCTATCTCTCTTCCAGGAAATATAGTATCCATGTAGTGACCCATCCCACCAACATCCTACTATCGCAAATCTATTAAATCAGAAATCACATCGGCTCATGCATATGTGTAATGTTAGCCAGGTCGATACCTTCATGAATCAATCCATGACAAGAATCTAAGCGAATATACACTGACATGGAGGATTGAATGCACTGAATAGGCAATTTTGGAAATCTGGACAATGCATTGCATCTATTTGCTTCAAGGGTGCAAATGTTTGGTGGAAGCTCCAAGATCTCCTATAGCTGCTTACAATCATCTAATTTTTAATGGACCATCAACTCCTCAAGCTTGCTAATGCATGTAGAAAGACCAACAAAATTATTTCCATAGAGATGTAAAATATTTATAGAAGAGAAGCAAGTAAGACTAAAGGAATTCCTCCTCTAACAGCTTGCACCCACTAAGCTTTACGGAGACCAAATATGGAATCCAAGTCTACCATTAGGGAGATCGAAGTTCTCACTGCTCCTTGGAAACAAGCCAAATAGTGAACAACCCTTCAAGAGAAAGGTGCTCTAGACTTTGCATCTTGTAAATGCTACTAGGAAGAATGATAGACTTTTCCACAATCCTCAATAGAGATAAGGTTTCCAATTGACGCAAGAAGTTATTTAATGGAGGTATGAGATCTATGAAGTTTTGTTAAGCTCTCCATGTGACATCCAGATTTTTCGAACCTGTCTTATGCTGAATGAATCAGGCATTTCATTGACGCGCATATAGGGTTATTCTCAGAACTGATCATTCTTGGGGTGACTAGACCATCTGGGGAAATTATTAAGGAATTTTAAGGTAATAGACTTGAGAACTCGATCAAGAATCGGCTTCTTGACCATGTCTATCTTTAGAGGCCATTACGGCATAATTAAAAATCGATTTGAAAATTAGAGATAGACTGGATCGATAGAGATGTGTGGCTAATCGTGGGTGACACCACTAAATTATAAAATTCTCATCGGCCGGCACTGGACTGATTTTCTTATTGTTTTGGTACCCTGTGTCCGTATTTGGATCCTTGAGATTTTCACGACAACCGAGAGTCGCCTATGAGTTGAGTGGGTTCATAGTGGCTCGAAGAAAATTGACCACAGGTTAATTGCACTTAAAAATATATGAAAGTTACTCAGTAGTCTAGGTCATGCTAAAAACGCACTAAGTTGAAATTAACTGAGAATTCAAGTCTGATTTCAGAAATTGAAGTTTCTGTCATGTCACAATAAATTCTAGGAGTATTGACTTAGTCTCATAAGATTTTTCTAACACCCGACACTTTTTGGGAAAAAGTCGTCGCCAGGTTGTTTTAGTGCAGAAATTGCCGAATATGGTTTTTGGTCACAAAATTGGGATGCAAGATGGGTTATTGGATGAGGAAAAATAACAATTGAAGCATTGAGGCATCGATTGATTTTATAGAGGCTAAGTGAGAGTGAATCAAGAGAGAATGGTTGGGCAATTGAAGCATTTGCTAAGAAATTCGTAACATCCTCACACCCTAGCAAGAATGGACCACTTGGGAGGTTATATGGGACATTTTTGAGGGCCTAATGAAGGCCAAGTATTTATACATGGCCTAGATTGATTTAAGGGAGATGTTTTGCAAAATTTCAAGCCTTGGTGGAGCCCTCACTCCTCATACCTATCCATTTTCTCTTCCTCTCACCCTCAACCGGCCGAACTATCTCTCTCTTTCTTACTTCGTGCGACGCCATCACAAGCCGAGGGGAAGAAGACCAGCTCCTTCGGTTGACCTCCAGCAAAAAGAAACCGCACACCTCCACTGAGTTCCTTCACGCTGCCACTTGGCCGCGTCTGCCCATTGCTCGGTCAACAAACGAGCATTGAAGACCACCGAGTGAAGTCTCCACCGCTTGCTGTAGCTCCAGCTTTCCTCCACTTTGTTGCCACGAAGACTCCCACTACCGCAACCTTGGTCAGCTTCATCAAGTTTGTTGACCCTTGAAGCCGCGATCCACCAAGAAGCCAGCTTACGGGATCTTCAATCCAGCTGTCCCACCAAAATTTGCCGCACGACCAGCTTGTCTTCAGCTCCTCTATTCCACAAAGATTGAGGCAATCCCACCAGCGCAACAACGTCTGCGTCTTCCCTCAGCTCCAGTACCGTTGAAGCTTCGCCAGCAGCCTATGTAGCACCGACATACGACACGACACGACACGTCTACACGTCATTTCTAAAAAATAGAGAATTCCGACACATTGCGACACGTTGAATATTAAATGAATATTTTATTTTTAATTAATTTGATTCAAATTCATAAATAATTAATTAATTTAAAAAAGCTTATAATAAATTTACACTAATAATATTAATAAATCAATTCATTTGAAATTTGAAAGATATATTCATAATTAATGTGAAACATGTTTTTAATTTTAACAAAAGTTATTGATAAAACCAATAATTAATAAGAAATTAGAATCAATTTATTTAAATAAATTCATAATTTTTTAGAATGATCAAAATTTATCATTATTCAAAATTCTATACTTTTACTTTTCGAAATTATTTTCAATTTCATTTATTTAATTTTTCTATAAAAAAATCCCCAAATCCACTCTTTCTTTCCTTTGTCCATTTCCCTCCACCCCAAACTTATTTTACTTTTTTCTCTCCCAAAACCACTGACAGATAGGCTATCAGCCTCACTTCCCCTCCCCAAAAACTCAAAAGACACGCCATTGTCCTCCTCTTTTTATTATTTTTTATTCCCTTATCACAAACCCTAGCGACCCTCTTTTTCCTCCTTCTTCTACCGGTCGCACAAAAAACACCGGACCAAGACAAACACGCAGACAGCAGACCTCGCTCCCCTCTTTTGCACCTCTTATCGTTTCTTAACTTCCGACGATGGAGCGGACGCGACACTGAGGAGGAGGAGATGCCGTCGCCGCCATTGCCGCTCCCTCGAGCCCCGATCCCTTCCTCTTCTCTTCCTCTCTCTGGCCGTCTCTGGCTATCGCTTGTGGCCTCTACTCCCTCCCCCTCCCTTGCCTCCACCCAGAGTCTTCCGGACACGCGTGTCGAGAAAAGTTGACGCATGTCGGAAAATCTGACACACATTAACCGCGTGTCCGACCGTGTCGACGTGTCCGACATGCTCCGACACGTGTCAGACACGACACGGAAGCACGGGCAACTTGTCCATGCTTCATACCAGTAGCTGCTTCTCCACGTTTGTGTCTCCTCGGTCAGCCCACGGTTTGGGCGAGCAAAACCCAGCAGCATTCGATTCAGTGGCCTTCAAGTCGTGGCCCAGCTTGTGTGAAGCAACTCCTTTGGGCCACCGAAACCAGCAGTCCAGCGAAGCATCTTCAGCAATATCAGCCCCATTTTTTGAGGCCCAGTTTCCAGCAATCAATTGAAGTCCAGCCCACAATTTGTAGCCCAAGTGAATTCAGTCCAGAAATTTAGCAGGCCCAACCCAACTTGGGTCCAACCCAAAATCAAGAACAAATCTCAGTTGGGCCGAGATTTGTTGGGTCAAGTCTAAGGCCTGGTCCAAGCTCGCCGGTGTCGTCGAAAGTCCGATTTCGGCCACCTTCGCGTCGTTGTCGCGGTGATTTGGTTCCCGCTTTTAATTAAGTGAGTTTTACTCACTAATGCTTTCTTAGTTTGCTAATTATGCTCAGGGGTTGGTTAGATTTAATTAAGTGCACTTAGGTGGTTAGATTAGATTAGAACAATTAATTAGTGACTTACCGATGCATGTTAGGTGGTTAGATTTAGTTATTAGCAAATAGAAAGGTGTTATTATTTATTGAATGAGTCTCAGTAATTTTCCAGGCTCGTTTCGGCGTCCAATTCGGCATTACGGGCCTAAATTG
Organism: Rutidosis leptorrhynchoides; assembly: GCF_046630445.1. Taxonomy (NCBI): domain Eukaryota; kingdom Viridiplantae; phylum Streptophyta; class Magnoliopsida; order Asterales; family Asteraceae; genus Rutidosis; species Rutidosis leptorrhynchoides. The sequence continues at coordinate 65,469 of NW_027266675.1, forward strand.
GATTTTTAATATTTATTTATTTAATTTTCGAAATTAATTATTTAATTATTTATTTTCTCCGGAAATTCAACCGGGATGGCCGGTGACTGGAATTTCATGCTGATGATTGTGGTGCAATCCATTTATTTATTTGAGCTTTATTTGGTGCTAAATTGATTTATGAGTGATTTTAGGATTTATTCCTAAATTGAATAATCTTTGATTATTAATTGAAAAATAACCGGGCATTGGTTGACAGTGCCAAAATGTTTTGGTGGACTACAAAAAATTGTTAGATTTATAGAAAGGAAATTATTTTTTTTTGGTTAAAGTCGATCGTGTACCCACACATAATATGTTATCAAGTGTCTTTGATACCAAGAAATTAGGTCAAGATATTATGAAATTGAGGAATTTAATTACGAAGTGCAATATCATTGGCCGCGGATGAATGATCATGGGATGTTGTGGGTTAAGTTAATTAAACTGCCGAAGTATGGCCATCCCCGCTGAGCCGTGATTCAGCATTACCACTGAAATAGGAAGCAGCCGTGTTGAGTGGGACCGTAAAGCCACTAAATCTTGAAAGTGTCGAGTGGGATCGTTGTTGACACCTAATTTTTAGCAAACATAGGGAAATAAGGAAAATAAAAATTGCATTTTGAACAAATAAAAGGAAAAAAATGAAAGAAAATGGAAGCCAAACCCAAAATCGGTGAGGATAATGATTAGATTGATAAATCAAAGGGAAAGTATAAAAAATTATACTCATTAGGTGAGCTGTTCGCAAAAATCAAAACGAACTTGGATGCGTTTCTAGTAATGTGAGTGAAAAACCGAAATGTCAATTTGCGATGGCAAATTAGCGCTAAAATTTTTGTAATTCCCGCAATCAAGGAAGCACAACTTTCTAAAAATCAATAGAGGTTTTCACTATAAAAGGGCTACAGTTCGTGAGAAATGGTGGGGGGTGAATTCAAAAGAAAAAAAAATCGAGAGAACACTCGTGCGAAAAAAAAGTCTTCGTCCATCTTAGTTAAAGAGAAAACCCTTTTCCTCTCCTTTCTCTGACAAAAGAAAAAAAAAAAAAGTTAGCAGCAGAGAGAGAAGAGATAGGGGTACGTGCGACAGGTAAAAAAGAAGAAGGAAAAGACAAAAAAAAAAAAAGCAGTAGTTCGTCTTCCTCGTGTGGGTGTCTGCGCCCCTCTGCCGGCCTCCGTCCGCGAGCACCCACGCCAGCCCCGTCGTTGGTGCTCCCCCCCGAAGCCCACTTGCCGCTGCGCCACCACAAGCATCGTCGCCACGCCTTGTCGCCGACGCAGCAACCCCTCGACGCCACTGCCACGCGCCTTCGACTCTCATCGCTGCGTCTCTGCACCCACGACTTGCTGCTGCCCAGCCCGACGCCGGAGCTCCCTTGAAGCCCGCCGCTCCTGACCTTGCCGAGTGCCACCTGCCACTGCACCAGCGCCCGACGCCCTCTTCGCCTACCGCCCAAGCACCACTCTTCTTTGGTCGACAGTCGTCGACGCCTCCTTTGCCATTCGTTGCCGCTGGTAGCAGCGTGAGCCCTCACAGTAGCTCGCGCCCGACTCCTCCGCCGCTGCTTCTGTTCTCTGTTCCCTTTGCAGGTCGCCGTGCTGCCCTCCGATGCCCAACAGTCCTCGGTTGTACTGCCCTCCGCCCGAGTGCTGCCCAACCAAGATCTGCAGATCAGCTGTCCCGCACCTCTGCCCGCGTCGCCTCTGCCAGCGACCTGTTCCCACATTGACGCTGCTGATTCGCCCACTCATCAACGCGCGACGCCTTCTCTTGTTGGGTTGAGTCCCCTTAGGTAGTTTATTTTTCATTTTTTTATTTTATTGTCATTTATTTATTCATTTTAAATTTTGTTATTATTGTTTAAGTTAGAATATGGTTTGTCAATGTTAATATTTGTGCATTTTGTAGGCATTATCCTCTAGGATTTTGTCTGGATTTATTGTAATTATTAATTTAATCCGAGAGACATCGGATTAATTTTTTAATTATATTAATTTTTTGGGATTTTTTTTGGTAGAATTTTAATTGTTAAATCATTATAATTATTAATTTGATCCGCAAGACTTCGGATCAGATTTTTAATTATTTTGATATCTTTTTGTCGTGATAATTAGGGTTAGGATAATCGTTAATTTGACCTGTGAGACAACAGGTTATTTTTTTGATTATGTTAATCCTTTATTTTGTTGATAGTTTATATTTAATATTTATTTAATAATTACTTATCTTTTAAAAAACTAAAAAAATCAGAAAATAAAAAAAAAATCAAAATCTTGCATGAGCTTATAGGTTTAGTAAATCAGACATGTAAGTTTAGTAAATTAGAATTTTCTTAGGATTACATTTTTAGGGTTGCATTTTTAGAAATAGGTTAGGGTTGGACCTAAATTAGTTTTTTAGATAATGTTCGCACATTTTAATTATCTTATTTTTCAAAAAATGGTTTTCTAAGATAAGATAGGGTTTAAGTCAAATTAATCCCTAGAGTAAATTAGAAAATTATCCCTTTTTAGATAGTTTAATTAGGGCTTTTATTTAATTCTGAATTTCAATAAAAAAAATACAAAAATAC